>NW_026910112.1:97500-110000 GCF_963691925.1 Scomber scombrus
GGAACCCAGGTTCCACATGGGGCATTTTGACTGACCCATATGGAACCCAGGTTCCACATGGGGCATTTTGAGTGACCCATATGGAAGCCAGGTTCCACATGGGGCATTTTGAGAAAAAGTATAAGTTCGGTACATATGAAACCCAGGTTCCACATGGGGCATTTTGAGTGACCCATATGGAACCCAGGTTCCACATGGGGCATTTTGAGTGACCCATATGGAACCCAGGTTCCACATGGGGCATTTTGAGTGACCCATATGGAACCCAGGTTCCACATGGGGCATTTTGACTGACCCATATGGAACCCAGGTTCCACATGGGGCATTTTGACTGACCCATATGGAACCCAGGTTCCACATGGGGCATTTTGAGTGACCCATATGGAACCCAGGTTCCACATGGGGCATTTTGAGTGACCCATATGGAACCCAGGTTCCACATGGGGCATTTTGAGTGACCCATATGGAACCCAGGTTCCACATGGGGCATTTTGAGTGACCCATATGGAACCCAGGTTCCACATGGGGCATTTTGAGTGACCCATATGGAACCCAGGTTCCACATGGGGCATTTTGAGTGACCCATATGGAACCCAGGTTCCACATGGGGCATTTTGAGTGACCCATATGGAACCCAGGTTCCACATGGGGCATTTTGAGTGACCCATATGGAACCCAGGTTCCACATGGGGCATTTTGAGTGACCCATCTGGAACCCAGGTTCCACATGGGGCATTTTGAGTGACCCATATGGAACCCAGGTTCCACATGGGGCATTTTGAGTGACCCATAAGGAACCATACGGGACACTTTTTTGGCAATTTGGGGCACTTTCTCTGGGAAGCGCCCCTGTTGACCGGGGGGGTCCGGGGAGTGTCTGGGGGCACCCTAACCTCAGCCAGAGAGAGAGAGAAAGAAAAAAAAGAGCTCCTGACCTGGGGGGTTCAAACCCTCTGGCCATGCCCGTTTCGAGGCTCCCTCCGCGGGCCAAGTTGAGCCAGCGGTCCGCCTGGAAGAAGAAAAAAAAAAATAGAAAATTCTTCTAAGTGTTTGACCTCCAGGCTTGGGGGGGTTCAAACCCTCTGGCCATGCCCGTTTCGAGGCTCCCTCCGCGGGCCAAGTTGAGCCAGCGGTCCGCCTGGAAGAAGAAAAAAAAATAGAAAATTCTTCTAAGTGTTTGACCTCCAGGCTTGGGGGGTGCCAAGCAGCCCGGCCATGCCCGTTTCAAGGCTCCCTCCGCGGGCCATTCATGGGGCACTTTTTCAGTCGAGAAAGTGCCCCAAAACGAACAGGTCAATAAGGGGCACTTGTTTCAGTCGAGAAAGTGCCCCAAAATGAACAGTTCAATAAGGGGCACTTTTTTCAGTCGAGAAAGTGCCCCAAAATGAACAGGTCAATAAGGGGCACTTTTTTCAGTCGAAAAAGTGCCTCAAAATGAAGAGGTCAGAATGGGGCAGTTTCTTTGCAATTTGGGGCACTTTCTGAAGTGTCTGAAGTCCCCAAATTGCTTGTTATACTGTGTTATAAATGTGAGTGTATTATGCAGTATTTGCAGAAATATATAAATAAAAATAATATAAATAAATGTTTTAATGTTTTCTCTGACTGAAGTTTTGTTTCAAAAAGGTTAATTTAACTGCTTGGAGTCTGTGACACTCTGGTTGACCTTTTGTTTCAAACCACTCAGTTTATGATCGGCTCCTCTGATCCTCTGCTCTTTGAAGCTTGCTGCCAGGTGCAGCTTGCTGCCGCTGTGACACCTTGGTTGACCTTTTGTTTCAAACCACTCAGTTCATGATTGGCTCCTTTGATCCTCTGCTCTTTGAAGCTTGCTGCCAGGTGCAGCTTGCTGCCACTGTGTGTGTGACACTCTTTTTGACCTTTTGTTTCAAACCACTCAGTTCATGATTGGCTCCTTTGATCCTCTGCTCTTTGAAGCTTGCTGCCAGGTGCAGCTTGGTGCTGCTGTGTCTGTGACACTCCCACTGATCTTGCCTCCTCCCAGTGACTATATAAGAGCTTGCTGCTCACATTTGGGGAGATTGCTGCTCGGTGAGGTTGAGGTATTTTCGTGTGCATTTGAATGTGAGTATTATTCACCTATTCTCTTTGAAAAGATTGTGTTAGGGACCCAAATTGTGAGTGTATTATGCAGTATTTGCAGGAATATTTTGAAGTTTTTTAATGCTTTCTCTGACTGAACTCTTGTTTCAAAATGATTAATTTAACTGCTTGTTACAGTGTGCTATAAATGTGAGTGTATTATGCAGTATTTGCAGGAATATTTTGAAGTTTTTTAATGCTTTCTCTGACTGAACTCTTGTTTCAAAACGGTTAATTTAACTGCTTGTTACAGTGTGTTATAAATGTGAGTGTATTATGCAGTATTTGCAGGAATATTTTGAAGTTTTTTAATGCTTTCTCTGACTGAACTCTTGTTTCAAAACGGTTAATTTAACTGCTTGTTACAGTGTGTTATAAACGTGAGTGTATTATGCAGCTGTGTCTGTCATATGTGATTCATGTCTTGCTGACAGAGACAGTTTCCTGGTCACTGAACCTACTTTTTCTTTCTTTAATTTTATAGATGACTAGAGCAAAAAGCCATGGCAAATGCCCCATTTGTGGGAAAGTGCTGGCATTCTTGGCAAAGCATCTGAGGGAACGCCATGCTGTGGTCAATAAAAAGGAGAGGGCCATATTAAACAACTTGACCACCGGCCGGCTGCCCCTGCCCCCAGGACCCTGCCCCATTCCAAATTGCATCCCATATCTACGCAACGTGGAAAGACACCTGGTGACCCACAAGGATTTGGGCATGCACAGGCTGCAAAAGGTGAGGCAGAATTTGAAAAAGAAGACGGCCATTGCCCTGCTCTCCGAACTGAGGGCCACTAATCCTGTACCCAATATGGTAAGCTCCCTGGACCTCGAAGACCCGGGAGAGGGGTCCTCCACCCAAACAGTTGATCCTTGCCAGAACCCGTCATGTGTTCTGGCAAAGCAGAGGGTCAACCAATTGAGCACAGAGGTGGAGAAGCTCAAGGAAATGGTTGCTGACCTCAATGTGAGTGAATGAAAAATACATAACAAATATACATTTTATATCCATATTCAATTTATTTGAATAACTCAATCCTTACATTGTCATTAATTTGCAGCCCTGTTTTCTCTTGCTGTTCGTTTTTCCCTCTGCAGAAGCAGTTGCTGGTTCTAAGGCAAATCAAAAATTCGCCTGACTCCGACACCTCTTCTTCTTCTTCCTCTTCCTCGGAGTCGGAGGGGCCGGAGCAGCCGCAGGAGCCGGAGAAGCCGGAGAAAGCCGCAGGCAGCCTCTTCTTCCCCGACCTCGCCAGGGCCAAAGAAATGAGGGACCATTTTGTCTGTCTGGCAGTTGCTGCTGAGGAAGCAACATCTGCTGCTGCCCCCACAACATCTGCCCCCACAACATCTGCTGCTGCCCCCACAACATCTGCCCCCACAACATCTGCTGCCCCCACACCTACCAAGAAAGAGGTGGAGGAGGAAATCAAAGTAAGTTGAAACCATGTGGTCGCTATCACACCATAATACACATTCACTCAGCTAATTGTGTTTCTGTTCTAATTGTGTTTCTGTTCTTCATTCTGAAGAAAACTCCAAAGAAGAGGGCAGCCGCCTTGACTAAACGCGCCAAGCAGGTGAAAATGAAGGTCGGGCTCTCACCAAAAAGAAAAGCTGTAATAGTTTTAAAACGAATTTAATGTGTGTGTGTGCGTGTGTGTGCGTGTGTGTGTGTGTGTGTGTGTGTGTGTGTGTGTGTGTGTGTGTGTTCATTTTGTTCATTTTATTTGTTGTTTAAATAATGTATAAAAATGTTCATAGTGTAGAGTTGTAGTTCATTGGTTTTTTAATAAAATGGTTTGATTTATATTTAAAGAGTGTTTGTACGAGTTTTATTTGTTGTTTAAATAATGTGTGGAAATGTTCATTGTTTAGAGTTGTAGTTCATTGGTTTTTTAATAAAATTGTTTGATTGATATTTATAGAGTTACAAGTTATTTGATTATCCATTTCTGACTTAAGGTATTAATCTGAAAAGTATGGTAAAACGTAAGGGCCTCAAAAGGAACTTGGACTCATTTTGGGGAAGTTGGGGTGCCCCAAATGGAACCTGGAGCCCCAAAATGACTCCAGGTTCCATTTGGGGCCCCTCTATTGCTCAAAAATGACTTTAAATCATTTTGGGGCACTTTCTCGACTGAAAGAAATGGGACCTGGAGTCGGAAAGGGGCACCTTTTTTTCGTTTTGGGGCACCTGGGGGGTCCGGGGAGTGTCTGGGGGCACTCGAGTAAGTTTTTAGCACTTGGGTCAAAACGGGACACTTTATTCATTTTGGGGCACCTGGGGGGGTCCGGGGAGTGTCTGGGGGCACTCGAGTAAGTTTTTAGCACTTGGGTCAAAACGGGACACTTTTTTCATTTTGGGGCACCTGGGGGGTCCGGGGAGTGTCTGGAGGCACTCGAGTACGTTTTTGGCACTTGGGTCAAAACGGGACACTTTTTTCATTTTGGGGCACCTGGGGGGTCCGGGGAGTGTCTGGGGGCACCCTAACCTCAGCCTGAGAGAGAGAGAAAGAGAAAAAAAAAAAAAAAAAAAAAAAAAGAGCTCCAGACCTGGGGGGTTCAAACCCTCTGGCCATGCCCGTTTAGAGGCTCCCTCCGCGGACTAAGTTGAGCCAGCGGTCCGCCTGGAAGAAAGAAAGAAGAAGAAAAAAAGAAGAAAAAGAAAATCTGAAAATTCTTCTAAGTGTTTGACCTCCAGGCTTGGGGGGGTTCATACCCTCTGGCCATGCCCGTTTTGAGGCTCCCTCCGTGGGCCAAGTTGAGCCAGCGGTTCTCCTGGAAGAAGAAAAAAAAATTGAAAATTCTTCTAAGTGTTTGACCTCCAGGCTTGGGGGGGTTCGTACCCTCTGGCCATGCCCGTTTAGAGGCTCCCTCCGTGGGCCAAGTTGAGCCAGCGGTCCTCCTGGAAGAAAGAAAGAAGAAGAAGAAAAAAAGAAAAAAAAAAAATCTGAAAATTCTTCAAAGTGTTTGACCTCCAGGCTTGGGGGGGTTCAAACCCTCTGGCCATGCCCGTTTAGAGGCTCCCTCCGCGGACTAAGTCGAGCCAGCGGTCCGCCTGGAAGAAGAGAATGAAAATCTGAAAATTATTCAAAGTGTTTGACCTCCAGGCTTGGGGGGGGTTAAAACCCTCTGGCCATGCCCGTTTAAAGGCTCCCTCCGCGGACTAAGTCGAGCCAGCAGTCCGCCTGGAAGAAAGAAAGAAGAAGAAGAAGAAGAAGAAGAAAAAAAAGAAAAGAAAAAAAAAAATCTGAAAATTCTTCTAAGTGTTTGACCTCCAGGCTTGGGGGGGTTCAAACCCTCTGGCCATGCCCGTTTAGAGGCTCCCTCCGCGGACTAAGTCGAGCCAGCGGTCCGCCTGGAAGAAGAGAGTGAAAATCCGAAAATTCTTCTAAGTGTTTGACCTCCAGGCTTGGGGGGGTTCAAACCCTCTGGCCATGCCCGTTTCGAGGCCCCCTCCGTGGGCCAAGTTGAGCCAGCGGTCCGCCTGGAGGAAGAAAAAAAAATTGAAAGTGTTTGACCTCCATGCTTGGGGGGGGGTTCAAACCCTCTGGCCATGCCCGTTTCGAGGCCCCCTCCGTGGGCGAAGTTGAGCCAGCGGTCCGCCTGGAGGAAGAAAAAAAAATTGAAAGTGTTTGACCTCCAGGCTTGGGGGGGTTCAAACCCTCTGGCCATGCCCGTTTAGAAGCTCCCTCCGCGGACTAAGTTGAGCCAGCAGTCCGCCTGGAAGAAGAGAATGAAAATTCTTCTAAGTGTTTGACCTCCAGGCTTGGGGGGGGGGGGTTCAAACCCTCTGGCCATGCCCGTTTCGAGGCCCCCTCCGTGGGCCAAGTTGAGCCAGCGGTCCGCCTGGAGGAAGAAAAAAAAATTGAAAGTGTTTGACCTCCATGCTTGGGGGGGGTTCAAACCCTCTGGCCATGCCCGTTTAGAAGCTCCCTCCGCGGACTAAGTTGAGCCAGCAGTCCGCCTGGAAGAAGAGAATGAAAATTCTTCTAAGTGTTTGACCTCCAGGCTTGGGGGGGGTTCGTACCCTCTGGCCATGCCCGTTTCGAGGCTCCCTCCGTGGGCCAAGTTGAGCCAGCGGTCCTCCTGGAAGAAGTGGAAAAGAATTCTTCCATATGTACTGGACTGTAACGCGACTGGTGGCTCGACTCAGTCCGCCGAGGGAGCCTCGAAACGGCCATGGCTGGGCGGCTTGGCACCCCCAGAGCCTGGAGCTCAAACACTTAGAAGAATTTTCATTCTCTTCTTCCAGGCGGACTGCTGGCTCGACTTAGTCCGCGGAGGGAGCCTCAAAACGGGCATGGCCAGAGGGTTTGAACCCCCCCAAGCCTGGAGCTCAAACACTTAGAATAATTTTCAGATTTTTTTTCCCCCTTCTTCCAGGCGGACTGCTGGCTCAACTTAGTCCGCGGAGGGAGCCTCAAAACGGGCATGGCCAGAGGGTCTGAACCCCCCCAAGCCTGGAGGTCAAACACTTTGAAGAATTTTCAGATTTTTTTCCCTCTTCTTCCAGGCGGACTGCTGGCTCAACTTAGTCCGCGGAGGGAGCCTCAAAACGGGCATGGCCAGAGGGTTTGAACCCCCCCCCCCAAGCCTGGAGCTCAAACACTTAGAATAATTTTCAGATTTTTTTCCCTCTTCTTCCAGGCGGACTGCTGGCTCAACTTAGTCCGCGGAGGGAGCCTCAAAACGGGCATGGCCAGAGGGTTTGAACCCCCCCAAGCCTGGAGCTCAAACACTTAGAATAATTTTCAGATTTTTTTCCCTCTTCTTCCAGGCGGACTGCTGGCTCATCTTAGTCCGCCGAGGGAGCCTCAAAACGGGCATGGCCAGAGGGTTTGAACCCCCCCCAAGCCTGGAGCTCAAACACTTAGAATAATTTTCGGATTTTTTTCCCTCTTCTTCCAGGCGGACTGCTGGCTCAACTTAGTCCGCCGAGGGAGCCTCAAAACGGGCATGGCCAGAGGGTTTGAACCCCCCCCCAAGCCTGGAGCTCAAACACTTAGAATAATTTTCAGATTTTTTTCCCCCTTCTTCCAGGCGGACTGCTGGCTCAACTTAGTCCGCCGAGGGAGCCTCAAAACGGGCATGGCCAGAGGGTTTGAACCCCCCCAAGCCTGGAGCTCAAACACTTAAAATAATTTTCAGATTTTTTTCCCTCTTCTTCCAGGCGGACTGCTGGCTCAACTTAGTCCGCCGAGGGAGCCTCAAAACGGGCATGGCCAGAGGGTTTGAACCCCCCCCCAAGCCTGGAGCTCAAACACTTAGAATAATTTTCAGATTTTTTTCCCCCTTCTTCCAGGCGGACTGCTGGCTCAACTTAGTCCGCCGAGGGAGCCTCAAAACGGGCATGGCCAGAGGGTTTGAACCCCCCCCAAGCCTGGAGCTCAAACACTTAGAATAATTTTCAGATTTTTTTCCCTCTTCTTCCAGGCGGACTGCTGGCTCAACTTAGTCCGCGGAGGGAGCCTCAAAACGGGCATGGCCAGAGGGTTTGAACCCCCCCAAGCCTGGAGGTCAAACACTTAGAAGAATTTTCAGATTTTTTCCCCTCTTCTTCCAGGCGGACTGCTGGCTCAACTTAGTCCGCGGAGGGAGCCTCGAAACGGGCATGGCCAGAGGGTTTGAACCCCCCCCCCAAGCCTGGAGCTCAAACACTTAGAATAATTTTCAGATTTTTTTCCCTCTTCTTCCAGGCGGACTGCTGGCTCAACTTAGTCCGCGGAGGGAGCCTCAAAACGGGCATGGCCAGAGGGTTTGAACCCCCCCAAGCCTGGAGGTCAAACACTTAGAAGAATTTTCAGATTTTTTCCCCTCTTCTTCCAGGCGGACTGCTGGCTCAACTTAGTCCGCGGAGGGAGCCTCGAAACGGGCATGGCCAGAGGGTTTGAACCCCCCCCCAAGCCTGGAGCTCAAACACTTAGAATAATTTTCACTTTGAGTGACCCATATGGAACCCAGGTTCCACATGGGGCATTTTGAGTGACCCATATGGATTTTGAGTGACCCATATGTAACCCAGGTTCCACATGGGGCATTTTGAGTGACCCATATGGAACCCAGGTTCCACATGGGGCATATGGAACCCATGTTCCACATGGGGCATTTTGAGTTACCCATATGGAACCCAGGTTCCACATGGGGCATTTTGAGTGACCCATATGGAACCCAGGTTCCACATGGGGCATTTTGAGTGACCCATATGGATTTTGAGTGACCCATATGTAACCCAGGTTCCACATGGGGCATTTTGAGTGACCCATATGTAACCCAGGTTCCACATGGGGCATTTTGAGTGACCCATATGGAACCCAGTTTCCACATGGGGCATATGGAACCCAGGTTCCACATGGGGCATTTCTTTGTGACCCATATGGAACCCAGGTTCCACATGGGGCATTTCTTTGTGACCCATATGGAACCCAGGTTCCACATGGGGCATTTATTTGTGACCCATATGGAACCCAGGTTCCACATGGGGCATTTCTTTGTGACCCATATGGAACCCAGGTTCCACATGGGGCATTTCTTTGTGACCCATATGGAACCCAGGTTCCACATGGGGCATTTCTTTGTGACCCATATGGAAGCCAGGTTCCACATGGGGCATTTCTTTGTGACCCATATGGAACCCAGGTTCCACATGGGGCATTTCTTTGTGACCCATATGGAACCCAGGTTCCACATGGGGCATTTCTTTGTGACCCATATGGAACCCAGGTTCCACATGGGGCATTTCTTTGTGACCCATATGGAACCCAGGTTCCACATGGGGCATTTCTTTGTGACCCATATGGAACCCAGGTTCCACATGGGGCATTTCTTTGTGACCCATATGGAACCCAGGTTCCACATGGGTCACAAAGAAATGCCCCATGTGGAACCCAGGTTCCACATGGGGCATTTCTTTGTGACCCATATGGAACCCAGGTTCCACATGGGGCATTTTGAGTGACCCATATGGAACCCAGGTTCCACATGGGGCATTTTGAGTGACCCATATGGAACCCAGGTTCCACATGGGGCATTTTGAGTGACCCATATGGAACCCAGGTTCCACATGGGGCATTTTGAGTGACCCATAAGGAACCATACGTGACACTTTTTTGGCAATTTGGGGCACTTTCTCTTGGAAGCGCCCCTGTTGACCGGAGGGCGCCTAAGGGGCCCCCCCATCCACTTTCAGAATGGGGCATTTTCTTTGCAATTTGGGGCACTTTCTCTGGGAAGCGCCCCTGTTGCCCGGAGGGCGCCTAAGGGGCCCCCCCATCCACTTTCAGAATTGGGCAATTTTGATTCTATTTGGGGCACTTTCCAGAAAAAGTATAAGTCCGGTACATATGGAACCCAGGTTCCACATGGGGCATTTCTTTGTGACCCATATGGAACCCAGGTTCCACATGGGGCATTTCTTTGTGACCCATATGGAACCCAGGTTCCACATGGGGCATTTCTTTGTGACCCATATGGAACCCAGGTTCCACATGGGGCATTTCTTTGTGACCCATATGGAACCCAGGTTCCACATGGGGCATTTCTTTGTGACCCATATGGAACCCAGGTTCCACATGGGGCATTTCTTTGTGACCCATATGGAACCCAGGTTCCACATGGGGCATTTCTTTGTGACCCATATGGAACCCAGGTTCCACATGGGGCATTTCTTTGTGACCCATATGGAACCCAGGTTCCACATGGGGCATTTTGAGTGACCCATATGGAACCCAGGTTCCACATGGGGCATTTTGAGTGACCCATATGGAACCCAGGTTCCACATGGGGCATTTTGAGTGACCCATATGGAACCCAGGTTCCACATGGGGCATTTTGAGTGACCCAAAAGGAACCATACGTGACACTTTTTTGGCAATTTGGGGCACTTTCTCTTGGAAGCGCCCCTGTTGACCGGAGGGCGCCTAAGGGGCCCCCCCATCCACTTTCAGAATGGGGCATTTTCTTTGCAATTTGGGGCACTTTCTCTGGGAAGCGCCCCTGTTGCCCGGAGGGCGCCTAAGGGGCCCCCCCATCCACTTTCAGAATGGGGCAATTTTGATTCTATTTGGGGCACTTTCCAGAAAAAGTATAAGTCCGGTACATATGGAACCCAGGTTCCACATGGGGCACTTTGAGTGACCCACATGGAACCCAGGTTCCACATGGGGCATTTTGAGTGACCCACATGGAACCCAGGTTCCACATGGGGCATTTTGAGTGACCCACATGGAACCCAGGTTCCACATGGGGCATTTTGAGTGACCCATATGGAACCCAGGTTCCACATGGGGCATTTCTTTGTGACCCATATGGAACCCAGGTTCCACATGGGGCATTTCTTTGTGACCCATATGGAACCCAGGTTCCACATGGGGCATTTCTTTGTGACCCATATGGAACCCAGGTTCCACATGGGGCATTTCTTTGTGACCCATATGGAACCCAGGTTCCACATGGGGCATTTCTTTGTGACCCATATGGAACCCAGGTTCCACATGGGGCATTTCTTTGTGACCCATATGGAACCCAGGTTCCACATGGGGCATTTCTTTGTGACCCATATGGAACCCAGGTTCCACATGGGGCATTTTGAGTGACCCATATGGAACCCAGGTTCCACATGGGGCATTTTGAGTGACCCATATGGAACCCAGGTTCCACATGGGGCATTTCTTTGTGACCCATATGGAACCCAGGTTCCACATGGGGCATTTTGAGTGACCCATATGGAACCCAGGTTCCACATGGGGCATTTTGAGTGACCCATATGGAACCCAGGTGTCTGTGTGAGGGAAAGGACTGTTAGAGATATTTCTCTTTGCTTTGCCGCTCTTTATATGCCAGCGGGGGATGGGATTTAATTGATGGCTTTTTTCTGAGGCTTTACCTCTAATAACTCATCCACGCTTTGAGGTAAGGGGCTGAAATTCGCATACGCGCATCAGGACGCCACGGGCGACCAGGTTGCAGAGTTTCAGACACGAGCTACATTCCTAAAGGCCAAAGGTCGCTTGATTGATGTTAATTGATACCCTTTTATGGCATAACTCATAAACGCTTTGAGGTAGGGGCCTGAAATTCACATACTGGCATCAGGGCGCCACGTGCGACCGCTATGCCAAGTCACAGACCCGAGCGACATTCCTAAAGGCCAAAGGTCACTTAAGTGATGTTAATTGATACCCTTTTTTGGAATAACTCATAAACGCTTTGGGCCAGGCGTCTCAAATTCGAGTATGACAATAAGGCCCCGAGGTATATCGATGGTGTTGAGTTTCGTACCCGTGACACGCTCCCCCAGGTGTCAAAGGTCGGCAGACTGCTGCCAGGTAATATTGGGCCACTTCCTGTAGGTAGAAAGTACCCCAAAATGGACAAGGTTCCAACAGATCAAGCAAGTTCAGCCAAGCTTTTTAATGGAATTTCTGCCTGATATTTGACTATGTCGTGCGCCACAGAGCCTTCTGCTAGGATGTCTTTGCCGCGTTGCGATACGACCACCGCGGAGCTAGTTAGCTTTCTAGAAGGTCTACAGCGTTGGGACTTTGGGAGGATGATGTAGGTCTCATGTAAGAACAGCACGACAAGTTTCATGTGGTTCGGTCCATTTTTGTGGCAACGGCGACCACAAAGATTCAGGAAAAGGCGACCTTTCACGGCCCCGCCAATCGAAAAGTACCGGTCCGACGGGGACCGAACCGGTGTCTATCCGCTCGTCTCGGGCCCCGGAATAACATATGAAAAATTCAGACTCCTGCGACTTGTAGAAAAATATTTCCTCCAAATCATTCACTCAGGTCCAAGGGTGTAAGAGGGCATAAGTCTGACAGGCCCCTGTCTTGAGGAATTGAAACGGAGAAAAAAAAATTCTACAGGACATTGGGGGTTTTTTGTTCCGGATTATTGTTTAGTGGCTCCAGGGGATCCCCTGTTCCGAATCTGGGGCCCCTGGGGTGAAAGGTCGCCCCGCGGCAGCCAAAAAGACACGTTTTTTAAAAAGGGCCCCAAAATGAATTTGAATCATTTTGGGATTCTCTGAGGCCTCACCCCTAATAATTCATAAACGCTTTGAGGTAGGGGGCTGAAATTCACATACGTGCATCGGGACGCCCGGGGCGACCGCTGTGCCGAGTTTCAGACCCGGGCGACATTCCTAAAGGCCAAAGGTCGCTTGATTGATCCCTCCACCTAAAGTGCCCCAAAATGATATCTCACCCCTAATAATTCATCAACGCATTGAGGTAGGGGGCTGAAATTCACGTACGTGCATCAGGACGCCAGGGGCTACCGCTATGCCGAGTTTCAGACCTGGGCGACATTCCTAAAGGCCAAAGGTCACTTAGGTGATGTTAATTGATACCCTTTCTTGGAATAACTCATAAACGCTTTGAGGTAGGGGG
>NW_026910112.1:122500-125000 GCF_963691925.1 Scomber scombrus
GCCTGGAAGAAAGAAAGAAGAAGAAGAAGAAGAAAAAAAGAAAAGGAAAAAAAAAAAAAAAAATCTGAAAATTCTTCAAAGTGTTTGACCTCCAGGCTTGGGGGGGGTTCAAACCCCCTGGCCATGCCCGTTTAGAGGCTCCCTCCGCGGACTAAGTCGAGCCAGCAGTCCGCCTGGAAGAAAGAAAGAAGAAGAAGAAGAAGAAAAAAAGAAAAGAAAAGAAAAAAAAAAATCTGAAAATTCTTCTAAGTGTTTGACCTCCAGGCTTGGGGGGGGTTCAAACCCCCTGGCCATGCCCGTTTAGAGGCTCCCTCCGCGGACTAAGTCGAGCCAGCGGTCCGCCTGGAAGAAAGAAAGAAGAAGAAGAAGAAGAAAAAAAGAGGAAAAAAAAAAAAAAAATCTGAAAATTCTTCTAAGTGTTTGACCTCCAGGCTTGGGGGGGTTCAAACCCCCTGGCCATGCCCGTTTAGAGGCTCCCTCCGCGGACTAAGTCGAGCCAGCAGTCCGCCCGGAAGAAAGAAAGAAGAAGAAGAAGAAGAAAAAAAGAAAAGAAAAAAAAAAAAAAATCTGAAAATTCTTCTAAGTGTTTGACCTCCAGGCTTGGGGGGGTTCAAACCCCCTGGCCATGCCCGTTTAGAGGCTCCCTCCGCGGACTAAGTCGAGCCAGCGGTCCGCCTGGAAGAAGAGAATGAAAATCTGAAAATTATTCAAAGTGTTTGACCTCCAGGCTTGGGGGGGGTTCAAACCCCCTGGCCATGCCCGTTTAGAGGCTCCCTCCGCGGACTAAGTCGAGCCAGCGGTCCGCCTGGAAGAAGAGAATGAAAATCTGAAAATTATTCAAAGTGTTTGACCTCCAGGCTTGGGGGGGGTTCAAACCCCCTGGCCATGCCCGTTTAGAGGCTCCCTCCGCGGACTAAGTCGAGCCAGCAGTCCGCCTGGAAGAAAGAAAGAAGAAGAAGAAGAAGAAAAAAAGAAAAGGAAAAAAAAAAAAAAAAATCTGAAAATTCTTCAAAGTGTTTGACCTCCAGGCTTGGGGGGGGTTCAAACCCCCTGGCCATGCCCGTTTAGAGGCTCCCTCCGCGGACTAAGTCGAGCCAGCAGTCCGCCTGGAAGAAAGAAAGAAGAAGAAGAAGAAGAAAAAAAGAAAAGAAAAGAAAAAAAAAAATCTGAAAATTCTTCTAAGTGTTTGACCTCCAGGCTTGGGGGGGGTTCAAACCCCCTGGCCATGCCCGTTTAGAGGCTCCCTCCGCGGACTAAGTCGAGCCAGCGGTCCGCCTGGAAGAAAGAAAGAAGAAGAAGAAGAAGAAAAAAAGAGGAAAAAAAAAAAAAAAATCTGAAAATTCTTCTAAGTGTTTGACCTCCAGGCTTGGGGGGGTTCAAACCCCCTGGCCATGCCCGTTTAGAGGCTCCCTCCGCGGACTAAGTCGAGCCAGCAGTCCGCCCGGAAGAAAGAAAGAAGAAGAAGAAGAAGAAAAAAAGAAAAGAAAAAAAAAAAAAAATCTGAAAATTCTTCTAAGTGTTTGACCTCCAGGCTTGGGGGGGTTCAAACCCCCTGGCCATGCCCGTTTAGAGGCTCCCTCCGCGGACTAAGTCGAGCCAGCGGTCCGCCTGGAAGAAGAGAATGAAAATCTGAAAATTATTCAAAGTGTTTGACCTCCAGGCTTGGGGGGGGTTCAAACCCCCTGGCCATGCCCGTTTAGAGGCTCCCTCCGCGGACTAAGTCGAGCCAGCGGTCCGCCTGGAAGAAGAGAATGAAAATCTGAAAATTATTCAAAGTGTTTGACCTCCAGGCTTGGGGGGGGTTCAAACCCCCTGGCCATGCCCGTTTAGAGGCTCCCTCCGCGGACTAAGTCGAGCCAGCAGTCCGCCTGGAAGAAAGAAAGAAGAAGAAGAAGAAGAAAAAAAGAAAAGGAAAAAAAAAAAAAAAAATCTGAAAATTATTCAAAGTGTTTGACCTCCAGGCTTGGGGGGGTTCAAACCCCCTGGCCATGCCCGTTTAGAGGCTCCCTCCGCGGACTAAGTCGAGCCAGCGGTCCGCCTGGAAGAAGAGAATGAAAATCTGAAAATTATTCAAAGTGTTTGACCTCCAGGCTTGGGGGGGTTCAAACCCCCTGGCCATGCCCGTTTAGAGGCTCCCTCCGCGGACTAAGTCGAGCCAGCGGTCCGCCTGGAAGAAGAGAATGAAAATCTGAAAATTATTCAAAGTGTTTGACCTCCAGGCTTGGGGGGGTTCAAACCCCCTGGCCATGCCCGTTTAGAGGCTCCCTCCGCGGACTAAGTCGAGCCAGCGGTCCGCCTGGAAGAAGAGAATGAAAATCTGAAAATTATTCAAAGTGTTTGACCTCCAGGCTTGGGGGGGTTCAAACCCCCCTGGCCATGCCCGTTTAGAGGCTCCCTCCGCGGACTAAGTCGAGCCAGCGGTCCGCCTGGAAGAAGAGAATGAAAATTCTTCTAAGTGTTTGAGCTCCAGGCTCTGGGGGGTGCCAAGCCGCCCGGCCGT
>NW_026910112.1:140000-142500 GCF_963691925.1 Scomber scombrus
AAAGAAAAGAAAAAAAAAAATCTGAAAATTCTTCTAAGTGTTTGACCTCCAGGCTTGGGGGGGGTTCAAACCCCCTGGCCATGCCCGTTTAGAGGCTCCCTCCGCGGACTAAGTCGAGCCAGCGGTCCGCCTGGAAGAAAGAAAGAAGAAGAAGAAGAAGAAAAAAAGAGGAAAAAAAAAAAAAAAATCTGAAAATTCTTCTAAGTGTTTGACCTCCAGGCTTGGGGGGGTTCAAACCCCCTGGCCATGCCCGTTTAGAGGCTCCCTCCGCGGACTAAGTCGAGCCAGCAGTCCGCCCGGAAGAAAGAAAGAAGAAGAAGAAGAAGAAAAAAAGAAAAGAAAAAAAAAAAAAAATCTGAAAATTCTTCTAAGTGTTTGACCTCCAGGCTTGGGGGGGTTCAAACCCCCTGGCCATGCCCGTTTAGAGGCTCCCTCCGCGGACTAAGTCGAGCCAGCGGTCCGCCTGGAAGAAGAGAATGAAAATCTGAAAATTATTCAAAGTGTTTGACCTCCAGGCTTGGGGGGGGTTCAAACCCCCTGGCCATGCCCGTTTAGAGGCTCCCTCCGCGGACTAAGTCGAGCCAGCGGTCCGCCTGGAAGAAGAGAATGAAAATCTGAAAATTATTCAAAGTGTTTGACCTCCAGGCTTGGGGGGGGTTCAAACCCCCTGGCCATGCCCGTTTAGAGGCTCCCTCCGCGGACTAAGTCGAGCCAGCAGTCCGCCTGGAAGAAAGAAAGAAGAAGAAGAAGAAGAAAAAAAGAAAAGGAAAAAAAAAAAAAAAAATCTGAAAATTCTTCAAAGTGTTTGACCTCCAGGCTTGGGGGGGGTTCAAACCCCCTGGCCATGCCCGTTTAGAGGCTCCCTCCGCGGACTAAGTCGAGCCAGCAGTCCGCCTGGAAGAAAGAAAGAAGAAGAAGAAGAAGAAAAAAAGAAAAGAAAAGAAAAAAAAAAATCTGAAAATTCTTCTAAGTGTTTGACCTCCAGGCTTGGGGGGGGTTCAAACCCCCTGGCCATGCCCGTTTAGAGGCTCCCTCCGCGGACTAAGTCGAGCCAGCGGTCCGCCTGGAAGAAAGAAAGAAGAAGAAGAAGAAGAAAAAAAGAGGAAAAAAAAAAAAAAAATCTGAAAATTCTTCTAAGTGTTTGACCTCCAGGCTTGGGGGGGTTCAAACCCCCTGGCCATGCCCGTTTAGAGGCTCCCTCCGCGGACTAAGTCGAGCCAGCAGTCCGCCCGGAAGAAAGAAAGAAGAAGAAGAAGAAGAAAAAAAGAAAAGAAAAAAAAAAAAAAATCTGAAAATTCTTCTAAGTGTTTGACCTCCAGGCTTGGGGGGGTTCAAACCCCCTGGCCATGCCCGTTTAGAGGCTCCCTCCGCGGACTAAGTCGAGCCAGCGGTCCGCCTGGAAGAAGAGAATGAAAATCTGAAAATTATTCAAAGTGTTTGACCTCCAGGCTTGGGGGGGGTTCAAACCCCCTGGCCATGCCCGTTTAGAGGCTCCCTCCGCGGACTAAGTCGAGCCAGCGGTCCGCCTGGAAGAAGAGAATGAAAATCTGAAAATTATTCAAAGTGTTTGACCTCCAGGCTTGGGGGGGGTTCAAACCCCCTGGCCATGCCCGTTTAGAGGCTCCCTCCGCGGACTAAGTCGAGCCAGCAGTCCGCCTGGAAGAAAGAAAGAAGAAGAAGAAGAAGAAAAAAAGAAAAGGAAAAAAAAAAAAAAAAATCTGAAAATTATTCAAAGTGTTTGACCTCCAGGCTTGGGGGGGTTCAAACCCCCTGGCCATGCCCGTTTAGAGGCTCCCTCCGCGGACTAAGTCGAGCCAGCGGTCCGCCTGGAAGAAGAGAATGAAAATCTGAAAATTATTCAAAGTGTTTGACCTCCAGGCTTGGGGGGGTTCAAACCCCCTGGCCATGCCCGTTTAGAGGCTCCCTCCGCGGACTAAGTCGAGCCAGCGGTCCGCCTGGAAGAAGAGAATGAAAATCTGAAAATTATTCAAAGTGTTTGACCTCCAGGCTTGGGGGGGTTCAAACCCCCTGGCCATGCCCGTTTAGAGGCTCCCTCCGCGGACTAAGTCGAGCCAGCGGTCCGCCTGGAAGAAGAGAATGAAAATCTGAAAATTATTCAAAGTGTTTGACCTCCAGGCTTGGGGGGGTTCAAACCCCCCTGGCCATGCCCGTTTAGAGGCTCCCTCCGCGGACTAAGTCGAGCCAGCGGTCCGCCTGGAAGAAGAGAATGAAAATTCTTCTAAGTGTTTGAGCTCCAGGCTCTGGGGGGTGCCAAGCCGCCCGGCCGTGGCCGTTTCGAGGCTCCCTCGTCGGACTGAGTCGAGCCAGCGGTCGGCCTGGAAGAAAAAAAAAAAAAAAAGTGTCAAATTCTCCCGTTTTTTCGGCCTCCACGCATGGGGGGTTAAAAACAGTCTGGCCTGGCCACTTTTCAGGCTCCCCACGCGTGAGGAAAGGGTTTAAAAAAGGAAAAGAAAAAAAAAAAATAGAGGTAGCTTGGAGT
>NW_026910112.1:157500-160000 GCF_963691925.1 Scomber scombrus
GAAGAAGAAGAAGAAAAAAAGAAAAGAAAAGAAAAAAAAAAATCTGAAAATTCTTCTAAGTGTTTGACCTCCAGGCTTGGGGGGGGTTCAAACCCCCTGGCCATGCCCGTTTAGAGGCTCCCTCCGCGGACTAAGTCGAGCCAGCGGTCCGCCTGGAAGAAAGAAAGAAGAAGAAGAAGAAGAAAAAAAGAGGAAAAAAAAAAAAAAAATCTGAAAATTCTTCTAAGTGTTTGACCTCCAGGCTTGGGGGGGTTCAAACCCCCTGGCCATGCCCGTTTAGAGGCTCCCTCCGCGGACTAAGTCGAGCCAGCAGTCCGCCCGGAAGAAAGAAAGAAGAAGAAGAAGAAGAAAAAAAGAAAAGAAAAAAAAAAAAAAATCTGAAAATTCTTCTAAGTGTTTGACCTCCAGGCTTGGGGGGGTTCAAACCCCCTGGCCATGCCCGTTTAGAGGCTCCCTCCGCGGACTAAGTCGAGCCAGCGGTCCGCCTGGAAGAAGAGAATGAAAATCTGAAAATTATTCAAAGTGTTTGACCTCCAGGCTTGGGGGGGGTTCAAACCCCCTGGCCATGCCCGTTTAGAGGCTCCCTCCGCGGACTAAGTCGAGCCAGCGGTCCGCCTGGAAGAAGAGAATGAAAATCTGAAAATTATTCAAAGTGTTTGACCTCCAGGCTTGGGGGGGGTTCAAACCCCCTGGCCATGCCCGTTTAGAGGCTCCCTCCGCGGACTAAGTCGAGCCAGCAGTCCGCCTGGAAGAAAGAAAGAAGAAGAAGAAGAAGAAAAAAAGAAAAGGAAAAAAAAAAAAAAAAATCTGAAAATTCTTCAAAGTGTTTGACCTCCAGGCTTGGGGGGGGTTCAAACCCCCTGGCCATGCCCGTTTAGAGGCTCCCTCCGCGGACTAAGTCGAGCCAGCAGTCCGCCTGGAAGAAAGAAAGAAGAAGAAGAAGAAGAAAAAAAGAAAAGAAAAGAAAAAAAAAAATCTGAAAATTCTTCTAAGTGTTTGACCTCCAGGCTTGGGGGGGGTTCAAACCCCCTGGCCATGCCCGTTTAGAGGCTCCCTCCGCGGACTAAGTCGAGCCAGCGGTCCGCCTGGAAGAAAGAAAGAAGAAGAAGAAGAAGAAAAAAAGAGGAAAAAAAAAAAAAAAATCTGAAAATTCTTCTAAGTGTTTGACCTCCAGGCTTGGGGGGGTTCAAACCCCCTGGCCATGCCCGTTTAGAGGCTCCCTCCGCGGACTAAGTCGAGCCAGCAGTCCGCCCGGAAGAAAGAAAGAAGAAGAAGAAGAAGAAAAAAAGAAAAGAAAAAAAAAAAAAAATCTGAAAATTCTTCTAAGTGTTTGACCTCCAGGCTTGGGGGGGTTCAAACCCCCTGGCCATGCCCGTTTAGAGGCTCCCTCCGCGGACTAAGTCGAGCCAGCGGTCCGCCTGGAAGAAGAGAATGAAAATCTGAAAATTATTCAAAGTGTTTGACCTCCAGGCTTGGGGGGGGTTCAAACCCCCTGGCCATGCCCGTTTAGAGGCTCCCTCCGCGGACTAAGTCGAGCCAGCGGTCCGCCTGGAAGAAGAGAATGAAAATCTGAAAATTATTCAAAGTGTTTGACCTCCAGGCTTGGGGGGGGTTCAAACCCCCTGGCCATGCCCGTTTAGAGGCTCCCTCCGCGGACTAAGTCGAGCCAGCAGTCCGCCTGGAAGAAAGAAAGAAGAAGAAGAAGAAGAAAAAAAGAAAAGGAAAAAAAAAAAAAAAAATCTGAAAATTATTCAAAGTGTTTGACCTCCAGGCTTGGGGGGGTTCAAACCCCCTGGCCATGCCCGTTTAGAGGCTCCCTCCGCGGACTAAGTCGAGCCAGCGGTCCGCCTGGAAGAAGAGAATGAAAATCTGAAAATTATTCAAAGTGTTTGACCTCCAGGCTTGGGGGGGTTCAAACCCCCTGGCCATGCCCGTTTAGAGGCTCCCTCCGCGGACTAAGTCGAGCCAGCGGTCCGCCTGGAAGAAGAGAATGAAAATCTGAAAATTATTCAAAGTGTTTGACCTCCAGGCTTGGGGGGGTTCAAACCCCCTGGCCATGCCCGTTTAGAGGCTCCCTCCGCGGACTAAGTCGAGCCAGCGGTCCGCCTGGAAGAAGAGAATGAAAATCTGAAAATTATTCAAAGTGTTTGACCTCCAGGCTTGGGGGGGTTCAAACCCCCCTGGCCATGCCCGTTTAGAGGCTCCCTCCGCGGACTAAGTCGAGCCAGCGGTCCGCCTGGAAGAAGAGAATGAAAATTCTTCTAAGTGTTTGAGCTCCAGGCTCTGGGGGGTGCCAAGCCGCCCGGCCGTGGCCGTTTCGAGGCTCCCTCGTCGGACTGAGTCGAGCCAGCGGTCGGCCTGGAAGAAAAAAAAAAAAAAAAGTGTCAAATTCTCCCGTTTTTTCGGCCTCCACGCATGGGGGGTTAAAAACAGTCTGGCCTGGCCACTTTTCAGGCTCCCCACGCGTGAGGAAAGGGTTTAAAAAAGGAAAAGAAAAAAA
>NW_026910112.1:175000-177500 GCF_963691925.1 Scomber scombrus
TGGAAGAAAGAAAGAAGAAGAAGAAGAAGAAAAAAAGAAAAGAAAAGAAAAAAAAAAATCTGAAAATTCTTCTAAGTGTTTGACCTCCAGGCTTGGGGGGGGTTCAAACCCCCTGGCCATGCCCGTTTAGAGGCTCCCTCCGCGGACTAAGTCGAGCCAGCGGTCCGCCTGGAAGAAAGAAAGAAGAAGAAGAAGAAGAAAAAAAGAGGAAAAAAAAAAAAAAAATCTGAAAATTCTTCTAAGTGTTTGACCTCCAGGCTTGGGGGGGTTCAAACCCCCTGGCCATGCCCGTTTAGAGGCTCCCTCCGCGGACTAAGTCGAGCCAGCAGTCCGCCCGGAAGAAAGAAAGAAGAAGAAGAAGAAGAAAAAAAGAAAAGAAAAAAAAAAAAAAATCTGAAAATTCTTCTAAGTGTTTGACCTCCAGGCTTGGGGGGGTTCAAACCCCCTGGCCATGCCCGTTTAGAGGCTCCCTCCGCGGACTAAGTCGAGCCAGCGGTCCGCCTGGAAGAAGAGAATGAAAATCTGAAAATTATTCAAAGTGTTTGACCTCCAGGCTTGGGGGGGGTTCAAACCCCCTGGCCATGCCCGTTTAGAGGCTCCCTCCGCGGACTAAGTCGAGCCAGCGGTCCGCCTGGAAGAAGAGAATGAAAATCTGAAAATTATTCAAAGTGTTTGACCTCCAGGCTTGGGGGGGGTTCAAACCCCCTGGCCATGCCCGTTTAGAGGCTCCCTCCGCGGACTAAGTCGAGCCAGCAGTCCGCCTGGAAGAAAGAAAGAAGAAGAAGAAGAAGAAAAAAAGAAAAGGAAAAAAAAAAAAAAAAATCTGAAAATTCTTCAAAGTGTTTGACCTCCAGGCTTGGGGGGGGTTCAAACCCCCTGGCCATGCCCGTTTAGAGGCTCCCTCCGCGGACTAAGTCGAGCCAGCAGTCCGCCTGGAAGAAAGAAAGAAGAAGAAGAAGAAGAAAAAAAGAAAAGAAAAGAAAAAAAAAAATCTGAAAATTCTTCTAAGTGTTTGACCTCCAGGCTTGGGGGGGGTTCAAACCCCCTGGCCATGCCCGTTTAGAGGCTCCCTCCGCGGACTAAGTCGAGCCAGCGGTCCGCCTGGAAGAAAGAAAGAAGAAGAAGAAGAAGAAAAAAAGAGGAAAAAAAAAAAAAAAATCTGAAAATTCTTCTAAGTGTTTGACCTCCAGGCTTGGGGGGGTTCAAACCCCCTGGCCATGCCCGTTTAGAGGCTCCCTCCGCGGACTAAGTCGAGCCAGCAGTCCGCCCGGAAGAAAGAAAGAAGAAGAAGAAGAAGAAAAAAAGAAAAGAAAAAAAAAAAAAAATCTGAAAATTCTTCTAAGTGTTTGACCTCCAGGCTTGGGGGGGTTCAAACCCCCTGGCCATGCCCGTTTAGAGGCTCCCTCCGCGGACTAAGTCGAGCCAGCGGTCCGCCTGGAAGAAGAGAATGAAAATCTGAAAATTATTCAAAGTGTTTGACCTCCAGGCTTGGGGGGGGTTCAAACCCCCTGGCCATGCCCGTTTAGAGGCTCCCTCCGCGGACTAAGTCGAGCCAGCGGTCCGCCTGGAAGAAGAGAATGAAAATCTGAAAATTATTCAAAGTGTTTGACCTCCAGGCTTGGGGGGGGTTCAAACCCCCTGGCCATGCCCGTTTAGAGGCTCCCTCCGCGGACTAAGTCGAGCCAGCAGTCCGCCTGGAAGAAAGAAAGAAGAAGAAGAAGAAGAAAAAAAGAAAAGGAAAAAAAAAAAAAAAAATCTGAAAATTATTCAAAGTGTTTGACCTCCAGGCTTGGGGGGGTTCAAACCCCCTGGCCATGCCCGTTTAGAGGCTCCCTCCGCGGACTAAGTCGAGCCAGCGGTCCGCCTGGAAGAAGAGAATGAAAATCTGAAAATTATTCAAAGTGTTTGACCTCCAGGCTTGGGGGGGTTCAAACCCCCTGGCCATGCCCGTTTAGAGGCTCCCTCCGCGGACTAAGTCGAGCCAGCGGTCCGCCTGGAAGAAGAGAATGAAAATCTGAAAATTATTCAAAGTGTTTGACCTCCAGGCTTGGGGGGGTTCAAACCCCCTGGCCATGCCCGTTTAGAGGCTCCCTCCGCGGACTAAGTCGAGCCAGCGGTCCGCCTGGAAGAAGAGAATGAAAATCTGAAAATTATTCAAAGTGTTTGACCTCCAGGCTTGGGGGGGTTCAAACCCCCCTGGCCATGCCCGTTTAGAGGCTCCCTCCGCGGACTAAGTCGAGCCAGCGGTCCGCCTGGAAGAAGAGAATGAAAATTCTTCTAAGTGTTTGAGCTCCAGGCTCTGGGGGGTGCCAAGCCGCCCGGCCGTGGCCGTTTCGAGGCTCCCTCGTCGGACTGAGTCGAGCCAGCGGTCGGCCTGGAAGAAAAAAAAAAAAAAAAGTGTCAAATTCTCCCGTTTTTTCGGCCTCCACGCATGGGGGGTTAAAAACAGTCTGGCCTGGCCACTTTTCAGGCTCCCCACGCGTGAGGAAAGGGTTTAAAA
>NW_026910112.1:205000-411000 GCF_963691925.1 Scomber scombrus
CTCACAGGAGATCTGATGAACTTACCAACTCCACTGCTGACAGAAGTGTTGTCAGACTCTCTCTCACCAGTCTCAGTGGGGGGCTGTGTGGTTGTTGCTGTAACGTTGGCGTTAAGCAGTGGTGGAGGGATACCAGTCACCGCCATGTGTCAGCTCTGCAGCTCCTCAATCAGCCTTTCAATTAAAGAAAAACATCATTTAGACAATCTTATTCAATACAATTTAAAAAATGTACTACATTTCAGAGAGTAAACAAGAAGTGATGTTTGAGAAAAGACTGAAAAGCTATTCCACCAACCTGTTGAGTGGATCAGCATCGTCCATAATTTGCCGAAGGAGCACGTAGCTGAACACCCTGCCAGAAGCCAGTTCTCCACCCGGGGCACATGCGGGGGGGCTCTCAGCCCTCCGGCGAGTCCCGGGGCCGGCCGCTTCGCAGCGAGATCGAGACGCTCCGTCTGTCCCGGCGGTCCTTCAACGGAGCCCGTCGTGGGGTTCGCGGGTGTCCTTCACACGGCACCCCCTCCTCCTCGCCGGGGTTGAAGCGCGCGAGCGACTGTTTGCCTCCCTCTTCGTCTGGACCTACTTCCCGACCGGACGGGCCTCTCTCTCCCCCCTCTTCTCCCCCCGGCTCCGGGCATCGCGGTTTCGGCAGGGCCTCTGTCAGTCAGAGAGAAGAAGAATAAGAAGAAGGAGTAAGCTAAACTGTTTCTAAATTAAATTAGGAACATTTGTGAAATGATATTTGCATGTTTTATTCTCCACAGTATCTTTTTCAGTGTTACTAATAAGAAGTTTTAAGTTTTTGATTGTGAGTCACATGAATCACAGATATTCAGTATATAACAACAATTTGGTAACACATTCTACTGATTATAAAATCCCACATTCGAGTTTTGCATGGGCGGATTTAAAAATACATTATTTGCTCAAAATGTATCAAAACCTTCTCGTGGGGAACACGGTTAAATATGTGTATGGCTGGGACAAAACCCTCACTTTCTCTAAAGCAGTTTTAAAAATGTGTTTTGCCTCAAGTCCTTGCTGCCACTGAAGGGAAAAAAAGAAAGATAGTGAACACAGGGATAGTGAACACAGTTAAATATATATATTTTTGTTATATACATGTTTTTTATATATCACTTTTTCTTTTTTTTGTTTCAGGTCTACTGTTTAGGCCTTGTTGAGATGTGTACTCAAAACCAAACCTGTTTCAAGTCCTATTTGCTGATTTTTATTCTTTTTCCATTTACCCCTTACCCATCCAAACCCTAACCCATGCCTCAATGTTAATCGAAATAACACTATTATGATTATTATTGTTATTATTATTCCTTAATGCCTTTTTATTATTATTATACATTGAGACTCCTCACTGTTCTCTCTCAGGCAGATTCCAGTGCTACTGGGGTGTTTTCAAGGCCACTCAGTACCCAATCCCTGTTTTACACAGGGGTAAAGGACCTCCAACCCCTATGGATCAACCGTTATTATAAACTCAGAGGCAAGCACTTGGACATTTGACCCCGGCCCTCATGGGTACCCAGACTCCCCCCCCCCCCCCCAACCCCTATACCCAGACCCTTATCCCCTTACCCAGACCCTTAGTGTTAGCCCTTACCCACCCTTAGCCCCCTACCCACCCTAAGCCCCTTACCCACCCTTAGCCCCTTACCCAGACCCTTAGTGTTAGCCCTTACCCACCCTTAGCCCCTTACCCAAACCCTTAGTGTTAGCCCTTACCCACCCTTAGCCCCTTACCCACCCTAAGCCCCTTACCCACCCTTAGCCCCTTAACCACCCTAAACCACTTACCCCCTGGAGGTCCAGCGCGTGTATTAGCGTTTGCTAACGTGTATTAGCGTTTGTTAGCATGTATTAGCGTTTGCTAACGTGTATTAGCGTCTGTTAGCATGTATTAGCGTTTGTAACGTGTATTAGCGTTTGCTAACGTGTATTAACGTTTGCTAACGTGTATTAGCGTTTGTTAGCATGTATTAGCGTTTGCTAACGTGTATTAGCGTTTGTTAGCATGTATTAGCGTTTGTTAGCATGTATTAGCGTTTGCTAACGTGTATTAGCATCTGTTAGCATGTATTAGCGTTTGTAACGTTAGCCACACAAAGCACTACAACACAATTGGGAATTAATTATTAGTACCTCTTGCTCTAGCTGTTGGAAGTTCGCCGGAAATATGTGTATCATGCTTATATGAAGTCTTCATGGAGCCTGCGTTTGTGAGTTCAGGTTTGTCATCCTCCTGGTTGTCATGGAGATGACGTTAGTAGCTCCGTTCGTTTGCCTGCTTAAAATTGAAACGTTTGGCAGGGGTCCTAAGAGGAGCTGTGAGTTTTCTGCCACATGAAGCCAGAGAATAAGGAAAAATAATCACAGTTTATGTTTCAGTCAGAGAGAAGAAGAGTAAGAAGAAGAAGTAAGTTAAACTGTTTCGTTTTTATTTGAATTACTCTTATAAATTGAAAATAAAAACGTAGTTTGTCAAAGGTAGCATTCACAGGTGACTCACTTAAGCTAGGTCTTTCCATCACATATGTTGATTCTCTCTGATTATGGAAGACTGTGAACTCAGGGTTAAAACAGGTTATTTCTTCTGTACTAAATTAAATTAGGAACATTTGTGAAATGATATTTGCATGTTTTACTCTCCACAGTATCTTTTTCAGTGTTACTAATAAGAATTGAAATACGCTTTTTAAAAGTCATTCTTGAATACAGTGGCGGCTGGTGACAAAAATGTTTGGGGGGGCAGTTTGATGCCGTTTCAACCAAGCCGTAGCACCACTTCATACCGCAGCAAAAAAATAAAAATAAGAAAGGAAAACCAATCTAAAAACAACACAACACACTATAATGTCCCCTGGTTTGTCCCAGTATGATATCTCTGACCCACAGAGAGAGGAATAAAACATTATAATTAGACATGATAAGATTCACTCACATCACCTAAAGATACCAGCAGTTAAAGCAGAGTTACCAATAAGTTAATATGCTTAAAAAGAGACACTACCACCTATATTTGAGTTATTGTGTCTTCAGTCCTGATTTCACTGTAATCTGTTAGTTGTTGCAATACCTAAACATGACAATAGATGGCGCATTAAGCACTATACACTGCTGTGATGAAGCATAACTTATTTAACTTATTATAATAATGAAATGTACCCAAATCAACTGTAGTAGTCAAAATTACTTCCATCATTTCTTATCCTGCATTTATGCATTTAAGTTTTTTACACTTCATAGTTATGTCTTTTATAAAGTATTTTTAACACTTTACAATATTAATAACAGCAATGCAGCTACTACCTGATCTTTTATATGTCCTGTTGGAGCTGCTGGATGCACCCACTGACTGAATCTATGTTCCTCTTCTGGAGCTTGGCATAGCAGAGGTCTACATGTGGCCAGATGTGGTGAAACAGCTGCAGAAAGAGCTCAGCAATGCTGAGTGTAAGAAGAAGAAGAAAAAGTAAGTTATACTGTTTCCTTTTTATTTTGATTACTCTTATAGTTTGAAAGTATTAACTTAGTTTGTCAAAGGTAGGATTCACAGGTGACTCACTTAAGCCAAGTCTTTCCATCACATATGCTGCTTCTCTCCAAATAAGGGAGTCAAAAGAGGGAAGTCCATGATCTTCTGGTTTCCGGCAGGGTGTTCAGCTACGTGCTCCTTCGCCAAATTATGGATGATGCTGATCCACTCAACAGGTTGGTGAAAAGAGCTTTTCAGTCTTTTTTCAAACATCACTTCTTGTTTACTCTCTGAAATGTAGTACATTTTTTAAATTGTATTGAATAAGATTGTCTAAATTGTTTTGTTTTTCTTTAATTGAAAGGCTGATTGAGGAGCTGCAGAGCTGGCACATGGCGGTGACTGGTATCCCTCCTCCACTGCGGCCACTGAGTCTTTCACGACTTCACTGACGATGTTTGTTTTTGATTGTGAGTCACATGAATCACAGATATTCAGTATATAACAACAATTTGGTAACACATTCTACTGATTATAAAATCCCACATTCGAGTTTTGCATGGGCGGATTTAAAAATACATTATTTGCGCAAAATGTATCAAAACCTTCTCGTGGGGAACACGGTTAAATATGTGTATGGCTGGGACAAAACCCTCACTTTCTCTAAAGCAGTTCTCTCTCTGTGTCTGTTGTTTTTAAAAATGTGTTTTGCTTCAAGTCCTTGCTGCCACTGAAGGGAAAAAAAGAAAGATAGTGAACACAGGGATAGGAAACACAGTTAAATATATATATTTTTGTTATATACATATATGTTTTTTATATATCACTTTTTCTTTTTTTTGTTTCAGGTCTACTGTTTAGGCCTTGTTGAGATGTACTCAAAACCAAACCTGTTTCAAGTCCTATTTGCTGATTTTTGTTCTTTTTCCATTTACCCCTTACCCATCCAAACCCTAACCCATGCCTCAATGTTAACCGTAATAACATTATTAGTATTATTATTATTATTGTTATTATTATTCCTTAATGCCTTTTTATTATTATTATACATTGAGACTCCTCACTGTTCTCTCTCAGGCAGATTCCAGTGCTACTGGGGTGTTTTCAAGGCCACTCAGTACCCAATCCCTGTTTTACACAGGGGTAAAGGACCTCCAACCCCTATGGATCAACCGTTATTATAAACTTATCCCCTTACCCAGACCCTTAGTGTTAGCCCTTACCCACCCTTAGCCCCCTACCCACCCTAAGCCCCTTACCCACCCTTAGCCCCTTACCCAGACCCTTAGTGTTAGCCCTTACCCACCCTTAGCCCCTTACCCAAACCCTTAGTGTTAGCCCTTACCCACCCTTAGCCCCCTACCCACCCTAAGCCCCTTACCCACCCTTAGCCCCTTACCCAGACCCTTAGTGTTAGCCCTTACCCACCCTTAGCCCCTTACCCACCCTAGGCCCCTTACCCACCCTTCAGTCCTGATTTTACTGTAATCTGTTAGTTGTTGCAATACCTAAACATGACAATAGATGGCGCATTAAGCACTATACACTGCTGTGATGAAGCATAATTTATTTAACTTATTTTAATAATGAATTGTACCCAAATCAACTGTAATAGTCAAAATTACTTCCATCATTTCTTATCCTGCATTTATGCATTTGAGTTTTTTTTACACTTCATAGTTATGTCTTTTATAAAGTATTTTTAACACTTTACAATATTAATAACAGCAATGCAGCTACTACCTGATCTTTTATATGTCCTGTTGGAGCTGCTGGATGCAGCCACTGACTGAATCTATGTTCCTCTTCTGGAGCTTGGCATAGCAGAGGTCTACATGTGGCCAGATGTGGTGAAACAGCTGCAGAAAGAGCTCAGCAATGCTGAGTGTAAGAAGAAGAAGAAAAAGTAAGTTATACTGTTTCCTTTTTATTTTGATTACTCTTATAGTTTGAAAGTATAAACTTAGTTTGTCAAAGGTAGGATTCACAGGTGACTCACTTAAGCCAAGTCTTTCCATCACATATGCAGCTTCTCTCCAAATAAGGGAGTCAAAAGAGGGAAGTCCATGATCTTCTGGTTTCCGGCAGGGTGTTCAGCTACGTGCTCCTTCGCCAAATTATGGACGATGCTGATCCACTCAACAGGTTGGTGAAAAGAGCCTTTCAGTCTTTTTTCAAACATCACTTCTTGTTTACTCTCTGAAATGTAGTACATTTTTTTAAATTGTATTGAATAAGATTGTCTAAATTATGTTTTTCTTTAATTGAAAGGCTGATTGAGGAGCTGCAGAGTCGGCACTTGGCGGTGACTGGTATCCCTCCTCCACTTCCTAACGCCAACGTTACAGCAACGACCTCACAGCCCCCCGAGAGAGCGGCCACTGAGACCGGTGAGAGAGAGTCTGACAACACTTCTGTCAGCAGTGGCGAGACCTTTCAATGGTGAGAATCTGTTTCACAACTTCACTGATGATGTTTGTTTTTGATTGTGAGTCACATGAATCACAAATATTCAGTATAAAACAACTATTTCTCTATTATAACACTTTTCCCACATTGCAGTAACCCAGATGTGCAGTGGAAGAAGGCGGCCAGGAAGCTCATGGCAGAAAAGGGCATCTATGCGAAGCACTCTTTAGACCATCAGTTGCTGAAGGAGTTTGGCACATACCTGGAGAAAGACCTCCAAAATGAAAATTCCAAACAGGAGGTGAGGACTACCATAAAACACTCTGTTCATTAAAGACTTCTGATTATCCAAGTAAAAAATGATTTAGTGATCAGAAGGTAATTTAACATGCTTTCTTTTTCAGGTTGACAACGTTGCCCGATTCCTGTATTACGTGGACCCACAGGCCCCATCCCTGGAGTTCGTCAGGAACAGGGACAAGATCCGTCAGTACCTTCGTGAGCTCACTGAGGCAACGCTGACAAAGCAAACTCAGCAGAATTACCTCAAGAGCTTGAAAAGGTTGGTGCATTTGGTGTTTTTTTTTCATATAATGTCAACACTTGTGTAGACAATAAACATAATTGGGCTTAAATAAATATACTTAAATACTTGTACTTCCTCTGACAGATTCCTGCTGTACCACACGGTCAACACCAACCTGAGGCACCATCATCCGGCACTCTATGAGGACTGCAAGCACTTCATCGAGTTCCTTGGATCTCTGCAGAAATGCTGCTCCAAGCAAGTGAGCAAAGAGATCACCCAAAAGAGGTAAGTTTAATTGTTCTCACCCACCAAACTGGATTACAGTATAGATATGTGAGCAATGTGGCATGTAATGTTCTGATTTGTTAATAACATTTGATCTTTTTTCTCATAGGCATAGCATGTTGACTGAGCAACAACAGCTGTCACCATACGACTGCTTGGCTGTGCTGAGGGCTGCCAGGAAGGACTTGATGGCAGTTATTGCGAAAGTCTTCACGGACAAAAGTGCAACCCTGGAGTTGACCGAGTGCAGCTTCGTGGTGTACTACCTCCAGGCAGTGGTGATCCTAAAGCACCTCCAGCGGCCAGGCGTGGTGGAGCACATGACTGTGAGTATTCTTATGCTCTTTTTGTCTGTGTTGTTAGTAAATTTCACCTGACATTTTTGCCATTCCCCATACTAATCAATGTGATATCCTTGTTTTGTGCAGGTGCAGGAGTGGATAGTCCGAAAGACAGACACGTCAGGCAACGCCATTATTGGTGTGAAGGAGCACAAGACCGCCGCACAGCAAGTTGCCACGTTTGCCCTGTCCCAGGAGGAGGAGTTTGTAAGTTCATCATATTTCCTGTGAGAATCTGTCAGAACCTGTTCAAATGCAGAAATTAATCTTTATTCCCATGTTTCCTCTGCCAACAGTGGTTTGATATGTACTTCACCCGAGTAAGGCCACAACTCCTCCTCAACTCTAAGAAGCGCAAGCGGAACGACTCGGAGGATGACGAGGAGGAAAGGTTCTTCATCTCCACCACGGGGAGGCCGATCTATAACGCCTCCAATGACCTTAACCGGCTGCACTCAAAGTAAGCTAACCATCATGATTCATTTCCCCTCCAAAATGTACTTCTATAAATAGCCGTCTCAGCTCTCTGGTGCCATGTGTTAATTAATGTCATATTAATATCGGTTTAAACTTTCACTTTAGATACAAACTCAAGCCAGTGACCAGCCAAATGGCACGCAGAGTCTTCGAGACGGCCACCAAGACGATGACTGACGCAGAGAAGTCTCAGTGCCCTCAATAAGCACTGATTCATCCTCTAACATAGGAAACTCAGAAACTGCTTTTAAACCTGATATTTATTTAGACTGTTTCTCTCCAGTCGACCTTATAGAATTAACCTCAATGATCACTTCCTCTAAACCATCAACCTGTCTTTTAGACCCGATTCCAACTAGGCTGCTAAAGGAAGTCCTTCCCTCTGTTAGTACTTCCTTATTAAATATGATCAATCTGTCTTTAGTGACAGGATATGTACCACAGTCTTTTAAAGTAGCTGTCATTAAACCACTTCTTAAGAAGCCTACTCTTGATTCAGAGGTTTTAGCTAACTATAGGCCCATATCGAACCTCCCCTTTCTCTCTAAGATCCTCGAGAAAGCAGTTGCTAATCAGCTGTGTAACTTTCTAAATAATAACAGCTTATTTGAGGATTTTCAGTCTGGATTCAGAGCTCATCATAGTACAGAAACTGCACTGGTAAAAGTTACAAATGACCTCCTAACTTCATCAGACAATGGACTTCTCTCTGTCCTCGTCCTGTTAGATCTTAGTGCTGCCTTCGATACTATTGATCATCAAATCCTGTTAAAGAGACTTGAACATTTAATTGGTATTAAAGGAACAGCATTAAATTGGTTTAAATCCTATCTGTCAGATAGATTTCAGTTTGTAAATGTCAATGATAAATCCTCCATGCAAACAAAAGTAAAACACGATGTTCCTCAGGGTTCAGTGCTTGGACCAATACTATTCTCCTTATATATGCTTCCTTTAGGAAATATTATTCGGAAACACTCAATAAATTTTCATTGTTATGCAGATGATACTCAATTATATTTATCAATAAAGCCTAATGAAATCAACCAGTTAACTAAACTACAAACATGCATCAAGGACATAAAGGCCTGGATGACCTGTAACTTCCTGCTGTTAAACTCAGAAAAAACTGAAGTTATTGTGCTTGGCCCTAAACACCTTAGAAACACATTATCCAATGATATAACTACTCTGGATGGCATTACTTTGGCCTCCAGTACTACTGTAAGGAACCTAGGAGTTATATTTGACCAGGATCTGTCCTTTAATTCCCACATAAAACAAATTTCAAGGTCTGCCTATTTTCATCTGCGTAACATTTCAAAAATCAGACATATTCTGTCTCAAAATGATGCTGATAAACTAATCCATGCATTTGTTACTTCTAGGCTGGATTATTGTAATTCATTATTATCAGGCTGCCCTAACAAGTCTCTAAAGACTCTCCAACTGGTCCAGAATGCAGCTGCACGCGTTCTGACAAAAACTAGAAAGAGAGATCACATTACTCCTATTTTAGCTTCACTGCATTGGCTTCCCATAAAATCAAGAATAGAATTTAAAATCCTTCTCCTCACTTTTAAAGCTCTTACTGGTCAGGCTCCATCATACCTTAAAGAGCTCATAGTACCTTATGTACCTACCAGAACACTGCGCTCCCAGCATGCAGGCCTACTTGTGGTACCTAGTATCTCTAAAAGTAGAATGGGAGGCAGAGCCTTCAGTTATCAGGCTCCTCTCCTGTGGAACCATCTCCCAGATTCGGTCCGGAGGGCAGACACCCTCTCTACTTTTAAGAGTAGGCTTAAAACTTTCCTTTTTGATAGAGCTTATAGTTAGCAAGCTCCTAGTTTATGCTGCTATAGGCTTAGACTGCCGGGGGACTCCTACCTCCATGATGCACTGAGCTCCTCTCTCCTCCTCTCTCTCTCTCTCTATCCATCCATCTATATCCAATAACATTCATGTACTATTAATGCATTCAGTAACCTACACTTCTTCCCCGGAGTTGTCTGTGCTTTCTCATCTCACAGGCAATCTGGGCCTGTAGACGTCCGGATGACAGATTCCAGTCCCGGACCTTCTAGCTTCAATGTTTATTTTCAATGTGCTACTCTCTCTCTCTCCTATTCTTCCTCTCTCTCCCCTCTACCCCAACCGGTCGAGGCAGATGGCCGCCCACTTTGAGCCTGGTTCTGCCTGAGGTTTCTTCCTGTTAAAAGGGAGTTTTTTCTTGCCATTGTCGCTAAATGCTTGCTCATGTGGGAATGTTGGGTCTCTTTATAAATTAAAACTTGAAGAGTACGGTTTAGAACCTGCTCTATGTGTAAAGTGCCTTGAGATAACTTTGTTGTGATTTGGCGCTATACAAATAAAGATTGATTGATTGATTGATCTGGTGGCCCACTACCTCACCCATTCCACTGTGACGGCGGAAAAACATTACCGCATGAAGCAGCCGGAGACCATTGTGAGGGCCAGTCAGCTGCTGGCTAAGCTCGCTGGTGACTCAAGGTAAGAATGTCTTATATTTGTCAACAATTAATACAATCAACCATTTTTAAACATAATCAAACCCACCATAATTCATATGTAGGCACACTGAACACTTATCTAATACTCTTCTTCTCCTTCTTCTCTTATGTAGTGTTGAGTCTGCAGATGAGGGTCCCAGTCATGGTACCCGTGGTGCTGCCCGCCATGCTGCAGACAAGCCTGTCTGTACTTCAAATGTGCAGATGGATGTTCAAGCAGCATTCGACAAACTGCTGGAAACGCACCCGGTGACTCTGGATGGGGACCCGCCAAACAGGAACGAGCGCAGAAAGGTGTCAGGTGAAGGGAAAAAAAGAAAGATAGTGAACACAGGGATAGGAAACACAGTTAAATATATATATTTTTGTTATATACATGTTTTTTATATATCACTTTTTCTTTTTTTTGTTTCAGGTCTACTGTTTAGGCCTTGTTGAGATGTGTACTCAGAACCAAACCTGTTTCAAGTCCTATTTGCTGATTTTTGTTCTTTTTCCATTTACCCCTTACCCATCCAAACCCTAACCCATGCCTCAATGTTAACCGTAATAACATTATTAGTATTATTATTATTATTGTTATTATTATTCCTTAATGCCTTTTTATTATTATTATACATTGAGACTCCTCACTGTTCTCTCTCAGGCAGATTCCAGTGCTACTGGGGTGTTTTCAAGGCCACTCAGTACCCAATCCCTGTTTTACACAGGGGTAAAGGACCTCCAACCCCTATGGATCAACAGTTATTATAATCTTATCCCCTTACCCAGACCCTTAGTGTAAAGAGCTTTTCAGTCTTTTTTCAAACATCACTTCTTGTTTACTCTCTGAAATGTAGTACATTTTTTTAAATTGTATTGAATAAGATTGTCTAAATTGTTTTGTTTTTCTTTAATTGAAAGGCTGATTGAGGAGCTGCAGAGCTGGCACATGGCGGTGACTGGTATCCCTCCTCCACTGCGGCCACGGAGTCTTTCACGACTTCACTGACGATGTCCCCCCCAAGAACCACAAGGCTGGCAGGGATGCTGGATGTCAGTGACAATGAGTTGCAGCATTACCCAGACCCCAACCCCCTTACCCAGACCCTTAAGGTTAACCCTTACCATACCTAACCCCCTTACCCCCTGGAGGTCCACTACCTTCAAATTCTGAATTAGGCACTTCGACATTTGACCCCGGCCCTTATGGGTCCCATACTTGGGTTAGGGTTAACCCTCCCTTACCCACCCTAAGATGGGTGGGTTACCCCCCCTAACCCCCTTAGCCATACCCTTAAGGTTAACCCTTACCCTACCTAACCCCCTTACCCAGAGCCCCACCCAACCTTCTTACCCAGACCCCTAGGGTTAACCCTTACCCTACCTAACCCCCTTACCCCCTGGAAGTCCACTACCTTCAAATTCTGAATTAGGCACTTCGACATTTGACCCCGGCCCTTATGGGTCCCATACTTGGGTTAGGGTTAACCCTCCCTTACCCACCCTAAGATGGGTGGGTTACCCCCCCTAACCCCCTTAGCCATACCCTTAAGGTTAACCCTTACCCTACCTAACCCCCTTACCCAGAGCCCCACCCAACCTTCTTACCCAGACCCTTACCCAGACCCCTAGGGTTAACCCTAACCCACCCTATCCCCCTTACCCAGACCACCCCCACCCCCAAGCTCCTTACCCAGACCCTTAGGGTTAACCCTAACCCACCCTTGTGTCCTAAATGTTATTGTTCCTCACAAGGCTTTTCAAATAGTTCATATTCATGTGTTGTTTTTTTGACTGATTTGTCTTCTGTTATTGTATATGTTTGTAAATAGTTCCATTTCAAGAATTTGTTTTTAATTTGTTATCTTTTCTCATGTATTAAAAATGTGTTCCTCATGAATTGAGTTATTTATTGTGATGAATTTGGTACTCATGAATTGGAAAGAAGAGAATCTAAACTTTAATTTGTTGAACAACATGTTTTATTTGAAGCAGGTTTAGCAGATATACAGGAGGATATGTAAAAGCATAAATACAGGTTTCCTTCTGGCCTTTTCAAAACAGCTGAATGTAATCAGAATTCAACAACGTGCTGCTGGTCACCAGAAGGTTTACTTTAACATTGTTGATCTCTTTGTTTAAGTCTCAATATGAGCTTTAAAATGAGATATGACTCCAGTAAATCAGATGATGCTACCCTGAAATACCAGTTTAAATATTGATAATGATTTTAATTATGCAGCCCATACATCAATGGAGAGAGTAGACAGGAGTCCAGGATGTCTTGCATTGAAAAGGTTTATTTGCTTGGCCAAGGAGAAGTGAATGAATGATCAGTACACGTTATGTTCTGATGCTCCCTTCAATTCTGAAGTTTCTCTCCTCCGGGGATAGACTTTAAACCTCACAGATAATGCCACAGGTTGAGCCATGCCCAAATATGGGCAGACCAACACATCTACAATATACAGAATTTAGTCTACTGGTCTATAGACAAAACATTGCTTAGACCTCACTCCGGACCTCCATCCAACACTATATCAAACCTCTGACTCACTACCTTTACCCCATTCAGGGAAAACAGTCAAAGGCATATCTGACATCGGTTGCTACAGCAACACTATCAGAATGCTTCCTGTTTTCCCCAAAAGGAGCAGACTCACTGCTCACCACTATCTCAAGGGGAGACAGTGTCTAAACCCAATATTTGGTGTGGCCTTGCTATGACCGCAAAGCCTAGTTTGATCCAGTGCATATTAGTTACGGAAAATTCCCTAACAAATATATAGACCAGATTTGACCTCTGACCCAGCTCTGAAAGATGCCTAAAATTGACCATTCAGTATGAATACAGACCGTGAAAGCAGGGCCTCACGATCCTTGTGACTCCAGAGAGGGGTGCTTAAGTGTGGGTACGGAGATGAGGGTGGAGGGAGAGGATGCTGGAGGTCAGGACAGAGTGTAAGCCTAACCTCAGCCTGAGAGAGTGAGAGAGAGAGAAAGAGGAAAAAAGGGGGGAAAAAGGGGGAAAAAAGTCAATATGTACCAAGTGTTTGAGCTCCAGACTTGGTAGCTCAACTTAGACCGATTTGAGGCTCACTCTGTGGAAGAAAAGAGAAAAGGAGAAAAAAGGGGAAAAAGAAAAAAAAAAACGAGCTCCAGACCTGGGGGGTTCAAACCCCCTGGCCTTGCCCGTTTCGAGGCTCCCTCCGCGGACTAAGTTGAGCCAGCGGTCCGCCTGGAAGGAGAAAAAAAAAATTGAAAATTATTCTAAGTGTTTGACCTCCAGGCTTGGGGGGGCTCAAACTCTCTGGCCATGCCCGTTTCGAGGCTCCCTCCGCGGGCTAAGTTGAGCCAGCGGTCCGCCTGGAAGAAGAGAAAAAAATTGAAAATTCTTCTAAGTGTTTGACCTCCAGGCTTGGGGGGGTTCAAACCCTCTGGCCATGCCCGTTTCGAGGCTCCCTCCGCGGACTAAGTCGAGCCAGCGGTCCGCCTGGAAGAAAGAAAAAAAATAAATTGAAAATTCTCCCGTTTTTTCGGCCTCCACGCGTTGGGGGTTCAACACAGTCTGGCCTGGCCCGATTTCAGGCTCCCTCTGCGGAGGAAAAGAGAGAAAATAGGGAAAGAAAACGAGCTCCAGGCTCTGGGGGTGCCTAGCCGACCGGCCATGCCCGTTTCGAGGCTCCCTCGGCGGACTAAGTCGAGCCAGCAGTCCGCCTGGAAGAAAGAAAAAAAAATCTGAAAATTCTTCTAAGTGTTTGACCTCCAGGCTTGGGGGGGCTCAAACCCTCTGGCCATGCCCGTTTCGAGGCTCCCTCCGCGGACTAAGTCGAGCCAGCGGTCCGCCTGGAAGAAAGAAAAAAAATTGAAAAATTGAAAATTCTCCCGTTTTTTCGGCCTCCACGCGTTGGGGGTTAAACACAGTCTGGCCTGGCCCGATTACAGAATCCCTCTGCGGAGGAAAAGAGAGAAAAAAGGGAAAGAAAATGAGCTCCATGCTCTGGGGGTGCCAAGCCGCCCGGCCATGCCCGTTTCGAGGCTTCCTCGGCGGGATAAGTCGAGCCACCAGTCAGCCTGGAAGAAATTTTTTTTTTTAAATGTCAAATTCTCCCGTTTTTTCGGCCTCCACACATGGATAATAAAAAATCTCGTGTTTGTGATAGGATGGAATGCCAATACTCGTTGGAAAGAAGAGCTTTAATTTTAGATATTACTCCAGTCATGACATTATGATATGGGATTTTTTTTTTTTAATTCTAAGTTTTTTGTATAAGACTAGATAGAGTTTATATGCCTTTTTCTCTGTTGGTACAGTGTTTGATGCATTAGTACTTTGACTTTAGTAAAGGATCTGAGTACTTTTGGCTGATTTTTGCACCTAAACACATGATAAGATGTCAAGAGGCTGTTCTTTTTTTCTTATTTTTTAAGTCATTTTTGACCATTTTTGTTTCAGTCAGAGTGAAGAAGAAGAAGTAAGTTAAACTGTTTCCTTTTTATTTTGATTACTCTTATAGTTTGATAGTATAAACTTAATTTATCAAAGGTAGAATTCACAGGTGACTCACTTAGTCTTTCCAGCATATATGTTATCTGTGTGTCATCTAGGCATTGAGCACTGGGTGGCACCAGAGACCTCTGAATGCTCCCCTGTAGCAGCCTGTGGGGGACGAGTGGTTAATATTGGGCTAACTCAACATCTTAATTTTACATTACACTAATTAGACAGCCTTGTGCTTGAGTCCAATTCTGACAAACGGCCGTCCTTTCATAATCATTTGAGAGGGGGTGGAGCCTGTGGGGGATGGAGGAAATGTGACACAATTGGAGACATTGACAGAGAGTGTGATTGTGGGGTGGGGGGGGATACAGCCCCATGTTACAGCTTGGGTTAGCAGTTAAACTTGACTTTAATTACACCTGTGTTTCATACAAGACCATACACACAGAGGCAGATAAAGTTTAAGCACTTCCACTTTATTGTTTTCTGTACAGAGATTTCTTATATTTACAAAGTGCACCAATACTGTACAAATAAAAACAGCAAAGTCTAACAATGTCCATGTAGGCTTGAATACAGGCCTTGAAAATGCAGGCCAGGTGGCAGGCAGTCTAAGACAGCCAAGCGAGGCCCAAGCCCTCTCCCCGAAAATACTTTTTGCCCACGCCGTAGTCAAACAGGAGTTCCTCGTTCACATCAATGTTCCTGGTTGCGAGGAAAACAATGAGTTCTTTTTCCTGCCCATCTATGTCCACAGAGTAGAACCTGGGCCTTATGTTGGCTTCAGCTTTTGAGTGGTTTACAAACCTGCCAACAGTCTGCTTTTCAGGGTGACACTCACAAATAGATGAATGTGCATCGATGCACATGGGCTGCCCTTTGTGATTGGTGTAAAAGAACATGTATCCAGTCTCCTCCTCACTGGTGTTCTGGTGTATTTGATGGCCCTCTTTGGCTGTGATCACCCTCCCATGGTAATCACAGACCACCTCACCGGCCAGAAATCTGCGGGTGGCAACGACACCCTTGCCCTTCCCTTCCACGTCAGTGACCAGTAGTCCTCTCCACTTCTGAGAACTGGTCAGTTTCTGGATTGGTTTAGAATCCATGACCGTGTCCATAGATCCTGAGGGCTTCCACTCTCTGATGACACCGCGACAGGTGGGGATGTTTTTCTCCCATCCCTGCTTAGAAATCCAAGTGCTGACCCGGTTTTCTGTCGGGAGACGTCGGCAGTAGTATGCTGTCGAGAAAAAATTACAAGGTTTTGTTAGTTAAGAAAAATATAATTGACAACTTTGAATCGTGTACATAGCATTGATACTTGAAAAAAATGTTTATTAAACATTGAGAAAATACTCACAGGCAACATGCTGTACGCGCAGTTTCATCTGTGCCTTCAGCCAACGCTCGTACAACTGCCGCTGATAGTCGGGTGACACCTTTCTGCGCTCGTTCCTGTTTGGCGGGTCCCCATCCAGAGTCACCGGGTGCGTTTCCAGCAGTTTGTCCAATGCTGCTTGAACATCCATCTGCACATTTGAAGTGCAAAGAGGCTTGTCTGCAGCATGGCGGGCAGCAGCACCACGAGTACCATGACTGGGACCCTCATCTGCAGACTCAACACTACATAAGAGAAGAAGGAGAAGAAGAGTATTAGATAAGTGTTCAGTGTGCCTACATATGAATTATGGTGGGTTTGATTATGTTTAAAAATGGTTGATTGTATTAATTGTTGACAAATATAAGACATTCTTACCTTGAGTCACCAGCGAGCTTAGCCAGCAGCTGACTGGCCCTCACAATGGTCTCCGGCTGCTTCATGCGGTAATGTTTTTCCGCCGTCACAGTGGAATGGGTGAGGTAGTGGGCCACCAGAGACTTCTCTGCGTCAGTCATCGTCTCAGTGGCCGCTCTCTCGGGGGGCTGTGTGGTGGTTGCTGTAACGTTGGCGTTAGGAAGTGGTGGAGGGATACCAGTCACCGCCAAGTGCCGACTCTGCAGCTCCTCAATCAGCCTTTCAATTAAAGAAAAACATAATTTAGACAATCTTATTCAATACAATTTAAAAAATGTACTACATTTCAGAGAGTAAACAAGAAGTGATGTTTGAGAAAAGACTGAAAAGCTCTTTTCACCAACCTGTTGAGTGGATCAGCATCGTCCATAATTTGCCGAAGACGCACGTAGCTGAACACCCTGCCGGAAACCAGAAGATCGTGGACTTCCCTCTTTGCCTTCTTCACCTCTGCTTCAATGGCTTCTGGTGTATTGGTCTTCATGCAGACCCTGCACAGATGCACTGGGAGGGATTCCTGGGGTTTCACGCACACAGGGCACAGCAGATAGTGCCTGTTGGGTTTACTGGAAATAGAAAAAGAAATGATTCACTTAATTTAAAGTTTTAATCAGGGAGAAGTTTGGGGGCCATCAGAAAATATGCTTTAAAGCTCAACTTGGGTAAGTGGCCTAATGATTTCATAGTCACCCAAGTAGGGTCGTTAACCAGTCATTAAGCAAAACAAAAGATGTGATCAGCCATGTTTACAATATGTGATAAACTATTATCATCACCCAGGTATTCTCTGTCTTGTTTACTACTATGAAACACATTTTTAACTTGATTAGAAAAGGATGTTTTACTACATTCTGTTAGAAAAGGACTGTCTAAGCTTGGCTGTACATACAAACTAACCTCTTGACTTGGTCCCTTAGTCTGGGAACCATCAGCAAATATACTTACATACCTTTGAATGTTAAAACTTCTATAATCTAATAAATTACTTTTACTACATTGAGGAACTACATTGTGAAATATACAATCATTCTTGACTTACCCCGGGGAGCCATTTTCAGGAACGAAGAAAAACTGGTCAGTAGAACAGGAAAAAAACTGGAGAAATCTTCATTGAAGATGTGACACTCCTGGTAACCGCTGAGCTTCTCTGGAGAGTCTCAGAAGACAGTAACAGGTGGCCTCACCTTTTATGTCAATCTGAAAGTCCCGCCCCCACATTTCTGCATTAGCATTTACATACATGCCCACCTGAGAGGGGGTGGACTTGATACTCTGTGCTTAACTCTGAAAGTTTAAAATAAAGTTAAAGTGGTTATTTTTCTTCCTCTTATAGTTTGAAAATATAAACTTAGTTTGTCAAAGGTAGGATTCACAGGTGACTCACTTAAGCTGAGTGGTTACATCACATGTGTTGTTCCTCCCTGATTATGTGAGGGTGTCAACTCAAGTTAAAACTGGTTATTTCAGGTTATATTGTCATACACGCCAATCTGCAGGGTATGAATGTTATTAACAAAGTAACAAACAGCACTAACTTATTACATATAAGAATCACAATTAGTTAGTAAAGACTTGTTTTGCTGTATATCTGGCCATAGTTTTGACCTGACATAGGAGTGAACTGGAGTGGGGGATTGAATCATTTCATGTTCAATTCAATAGGGTCGTTAGCCAGACATAAAGCAAAACAAAAGAGGTGACCAGCAGTTCACAAAACATTCAGAGATGAATGACTCACATTCATATCAGCAAGGAGAGCTAACTGGCCACTTGGCTATGTGTTAATAACAAAGTAACAAACATGCTTTGTTTGTAAGGGTTAACCCTAAGCCACCCTAACTCAGTTCATCAGATTTGGTAACACATTCTACTGATTATAAAATCCCACATTAGAGTTTTGCATGGGCGGATTTAAAAATACATGTTAAGAGGTGTGGGGTAGACACAAAAACAATCATCGTACACACACACACACAACACAACACAATACATGAATACACACACACACACACACACAGATACATAGATGTTAAACCCTGAGTTACACAGTAGCTAGTACTTTCAGTCCCCTCCAGCCTGCCCAACCCCTCCGCAATACACACCAATCTGCAAGGTATGAAAATGATTAACCCTTACCCACCCTAACTCCTCCTTTACCCAGACCGTAAGGGTCTCTGCTCGCCCACTGCCTGGATTTTAAGTCTTATTACCACCTTTGGACTACCAACAGGAGTAATAAAAAGGGCAGGATGCAGCAAGTCGGACTCAGTCCACTGAGATGTTAGTGAGAGATGTAAAAACTAATTCACTCTTGATTGCACAAAATGTATCAAAAGCTTCTCTGGGGGAACACGGTTAAATATATGTATGGTTGGGACAGCCTAAAAACCCTCACTTTCTCTAAAGCTGTTCTCTCTCTGTGTCTGTTGTTGTTTTTTATTGGTTTTAAGTCCTTGCTGCCATTGAAGGGAAAAAAGAAAGATAGTGAATTATGAAAAGCCCTTTCCTTCCCACCCCTTTTCCTCTTTGCACCACAGAATGCCACGCTTTCCGTTGCCATCTACAGTTCAATGTTACTTTTGACAAACTGTGAAAAGAGGCTTGTGATAGTTATATTCCCACATTGGGTTTTTCCTTTGTTTTGTTTTTGGTTGAGAAGGATTTACTTTTTATATGAAGGCTGTAGGTTTTTATTTATTTAATGTCTACAAATTTATTTATTTGAAAAAAAAAAACATTTTAAGAGGAACTATTTTTGTTCTCCTTGTGTCCTAAATGTTATTGTTCCTCAAAAGGCTTTGTAAATAGCCCCCCCCCCCCCCCCCCCCCCTAGTAATCGAGTCTTTTCAGCATATATCTTGATGCTCTCCAAATAAGGGAGGCTCAAGTTAAAATAAGCAGCTCCATGTTACAGCTTCCATTGAAAACTTGACTTAAATTATACCTGGGTTTCATACAAGACCATACACACAGAGACAGTTAACGTTTAAGCACTTCCACTTTATTGTTTGCTGTTTTTTACATTTTTATTACTCACATTACAGTATTGAAAAGAAAAACTTAGCAAATTAGCTTAGAAACATTTGTACAGTGATCTTTGCTACTGGGGTCTTTTCAAGGCCCCTCGGTACCAGATCCCTGTCCTACACATGAGGAAAGGACCTCCAACCCCTGGAGGAACAACCGTTATTATAAACTCCAGTAACATACCAGGTCCCAGAAGAATATATTGCAAGGGAGCTCTTTGATACAGTGCAAGGAGAGGGACCAAGATCTTACAAACTCAGAGGCAAGCACTTCGACATTTGACCCCAGCCAATAAAATGAATAAGCCCCACCCACCCTCCACCATTCAACATTCCTGATGCTGGAGGCACAGACAGTGTGTGAAAATGACAAAGTCCTCACGGCAGGTAGAAGACAGTGTAGCCCAGAGAGGGGTGCTTAATTGTGGGTACAGAGGTGAGGGTGGAGGGAGAGGATGCTGGAGGTACAGACAGTAAACCAGGGGCACAAAAGTTTAGAGGCCGTGTGGCTGGGAGTGTAGCCCAGAGAGGGGTGCTTGGGTGTGGTTACACAGGCAGGGGTGGAGGGAGAGGATGCTGGAGGCACAGACAGTAAACCAGGGGCACAAAAGTTTAGAGGCCGTGTGGCTGGGAGTGTAGCCCAGAGAGGGGTGCTTGGGTGTGGTTACACAGGCAGGGGTGGAGGGAGAGGATGCTGGAGGTACCAGACCTGGGGGGGTTCAAACCCTCTGGCCATGCCCGTTTAGAGGCTCCCTCCGCGGGCTAAGTCGAGCCAGCAGTCCGCCTGGAAGAAAGAAAGAAGAAGAAGAAGAAGAAGAAGAAGAAGAAGAAGAAGGAAAAAAGAAAAAAAAAAAAAAAAAAAAATCTGAAAATTCTTCTAAGTGTTTGACCTCCAGGCTTGGGGGGGTTCAAACCCCCTGGCCATGCCCGTTTAGAGGCTCCCTCCGCGGACTAAGTCGAGCCAGCGGTCCGCCTGGAAGAAGAGAATGAAAATCTGAAAATTATTCAAAGTGTTTGACCTCCAGGCTTGGGGGGGGGTTCAAACCCCCTGGCCATGCCCGTTTAGAGGCTCCCTCCGCGGACTAAGTCGAGCCAGCAGTCCGCCTGGAAGAAAGAAAGAAGAAGAAGAAGAAGAAAAAAAGAAAAAAAAAATCTGAAAATTCTTCTAAGTGTTTGACCTCCAGGCTTGGGGGGGTTCAAACCCCCTGGCCATGCCCGTTTAGAGGCTCCCTCCGCGGACTAAGTCGAGCCAGCGGTCCGCCTGGAAGAAGAGAATGAAAATCTGAAAATTATTCAAAGTGTTTGACCTCCAGGCTTGGGGGGGGTTCAAACCCCCTGGCCATGCCCGTTTAGAGGCTCCCTCCGCGGACTAAGTCGAGCCAGCGGTCCGCCTGGAAGAAGAGAATGAAAATCTGAAAATTATTCAAAGTGTTTGACCTCCAGGCTTGGGGGGGTTCAAACCCCCTGGCCATGCCCGTTTAGAGGCTCCCTCCGCGGACTAAGTCGAGCCAGCAGTCCGCCTGGAAGAAAGAAAGAAGAAGAAGAAGAAGAAGAAAAAAAAAAAAAAAAAGAAAAAAAAAAAATCTGAAAATTCTTCTAAGTGTTTGACCTCCAGGCTTGGGGGGGTTCAAACCCCCTGGCCATGCCCGTTTAGAGGCTCCCTCCGCGGACTAAGTCGAGCCAGCGGTCCGCCTGGAAGAAGAGAATGAAAATCTGAAAATTCTTCAAAGTGTTTTACCTCCAGGCTTGGGGGGGTTCAAACCCCCTGGCCATGCCCGTTTAGAGGCTCCCTCCGCGGACTAAGTCGAGCCAGCAGTCCGCCTGGAAGAAAGAAAGAAGAAGAAGAAGAAGAAGAAGAAGAAGGAAAAAAAAAAAAAAAAAAAAAAAAAAAAAATCTGAAAGTTCTTCTAAGTGTTTGACCTCCAGGCTTGGGGGGGTTCAAACCCCCTGGCCATGCCCGTTTAGAGGCTCCCTCCGCGGACTAAGTCGAGCCAGCGGTCCGCCTGGAAGAAAGAAAGAAGAAGAAGAAGAAGAAGAAAAAAAAAAAAAAAAAGAAAAAAAAAAAATCTGAAAATTCTTCTAAGTGTTTGACCTCCAGGCTTGGGGGGGTTCAAACCCCCTGGCCATGCCCGTTTAGAGGCTCCCTCCGCGGACTAAGTCGAGCCAGCGGTCCGCCTGGAAGAAGAGAATGAAAATCTGAAAATTCTTCAAAGTGTTTGACCTCCAGGCTTGGGGGGGTTCAAACCCCCTGGCCATGCCCGTTTAGAGGCTCCCTCCGCGGACTAAGTCGAGCCAGCAGTCCGCCTGGAAGAAAGAAAGAAGAAGAAGAAGAAGAAGAAGAAGAAGAAGGAAAAAAAAAAAAAAAAAAAAAAAAAAAAAATCTGAAAATTCTTCTAAGTGTTTGACCTCCAGGCTTGGGGGGGTTCAAACCCCCTGGCCATGCCCGTTTAGAAGCTCCCTCCGCGGACTAAGTCGAGCCAGCAGTCAGCCTGGAAGAAGAGAATGAAAATCTGAAAATTCTTCAAAGTGTTTGACCTCCAGGCTTGGGGGGGTTCAAACCCCCTGGCATTGCCCGTTTAGAGGCTCCCTCCGCGGACTAAGTCGAGCCAGCGGTCCGCCTGGAAGAAAGAAAAAAAATAAATTGAAAATTCTCCCGTTTTTTCGGCCTCCACGCGTTGGGGGTTAAACACAGTCTGGCCTGGCCCGATTTCAGGCTCCCTCTGCGGAGGAAAAGAGAGAAAATAGGGAAAGAACATGAGCTCCAGGCTCTGGGGGTGCCAAGCCGACCGGCCATGCCCGTTTCGAGGCTCCATCGGCGGACTAAGTCGAGCCAGCGGTCCGCCTGGAAGAAAAAAAATTGAAAAATTGAAAATTCTCCCGTTTTTTCGGCCTCCACGCGTTGGGGGTTCAACGCAGTCTGGCCTGGCCCGATTTCAGGCTCCCTCTGCGGAGGAAAAGAGAGAAAATAGGGAACGAAAACGAGCTCCAGGCTCTGGGGGTGCCAAGCCGCCCAGCCATGGCCGTTTCGAGGCTCCCTCGGCGGACTGAGTCGAGCCTACAGTCAGCCTGGAAGATTTATTTTTTTTAATGTCAAATTCTCCCGTTTTTTCGGCCTCCACACATGGATAATAAAAAATCTCGTGTTTGTGATAGGATGGAATGCCAATACTCGTTGGAAAGAAGAGCTTTAATTTTAGATATCACTCCAGTCATGACATTATGATATGGGATTTTTATTTTTTATTTTAAGTTTTTTGTATAAGAGTAGTTTATATGCCTTTTTCTCTGTTGGTACAGTGTTTGATGCATTAGTACTTTGACTTCAGTAAAGGATCTGAGTACTTTTGATACACACAGACAGCTAACCAGAATGGGACAGAGTGTGAGAATGGGGTGGGGGAGACAGTTCCATGTTACAGCTTTCATTGAAAACTTGACTTAAATTATACCTGTGTTTCATACAAGACCATACACACAGAGACAGTTGAAGTTCCAGTCATGAAATTATGATATGGGATTTTTTAATTTTTATTTTATTTTTCATTTAAACTTTAAAAGTAAAGTTATTTTTTCTGTGCCTAATTAACTTAGTAACATGTGTAATTGTTGTCTGTATATTTGTTTTATTTTGATTACTCTTATAGTTTTGAAAACTCAATTTATCAAAGGTAGAATTTACAGGTGACTCACTTAAGCTAGGTCTTTCCATCACATATGTTGATTCTCTCTGATTATGGAAGACTGTGAACTCAGGGTTGAAACAGGTTATTTCTTCTGTACTAAATTAAATTAGGAACATTTGTGAAATGATATTTGCATGTTTTATTCTCCACAGTATCTTTTTCAGTGTTACTAATAAGAATTGTTCAGTACACAATGTTTCATTAGAGACAGAACATGAAATACGCTTTTTAAAAGTCATTCTTGACCATTTTTTGTTTCAGTCAGAGTGAAGAAGAAAAAGTAACTTAAACTGTTTCCTTTTTATTTTGATTACTCTTATAGTTTGATAGTATAAACTTAATTTATCAAAGGTAGAATTCACAGGAAGGCACTTAGTCTTTCCAGTATATATATATATATATATATATATATATATATATATATATATATATATATATATATATATATATATATATATATATATATATGTTATCTGTGTGTCATCTAGGCATTGAGCACTGGGTGGCACAAGGGACCTCTGAATGCTCCCCTGTAGCAGCCTGTGGGGGATGGTGGAAATTTGAATGTGTGTTAGATACACACAGACAGCTAACCAGAATGGGACAGAGTGTGAGAATGGGGTGGGGGAGACAGTTCCATGTTACAGCTTTCATTGAAAACTTGACTTAAATTATACCTGTGTTTCATACAAGACCATACACACATAGACAGTTGAAGTTCCAGTCATGAAATTATGATATGGGATTTTTTAATTTTAATTTTATTTGATTTAAACTTTAAAAGTAAAGTTATTTTTTCTGTACCTAATTAACTTAGTAACATTTGTAATTGTTGTCTGTATATTTGTTTTATTTTGATTACTCTTATAGTTTTGAAAACTCAATTTATCAAAAGGCAGTAATAAGTTATTTCTTCTGTTCTTAATTAGCTTAGTAACATTTGTACAGTGATCTTTGCATGTTGTCTTCTCCACAGCAGTATCCTCAGAGTCAGTAAAGCATCTGAGTACTTCTTCCACCTCTGATTTTGGCTTTTACAAACATGATAAGATGTCAAGAGGCTGTCCTTAACTTTTGAAATCATTGCCTGTGTGTCATCTTGGCAGTGACCATTGCTGCTCTGGTTGACTCTGAATGGCTGCACCCGTGTGAAGTACATGTCAAACCACTGTTGGCAGAGGAAGAATAGGAATAAAGATTAATTTCTGCTTTTGAACAGGTTCTGACAGATTCTCACAGGAGATCTGATGAACTTACCAACTCCACTGCTGACAGAAGTGTTGTCAGACTCTCTCTCACCAGTCTCAGTGGGGGGCTGTGTGGTTGTTGCTGTAATGTTGGCGTTAAGCAGTGGTGGAGGGATACCAGTCACCGCCATGTGTCAGCTCTGCAGCTCCTCAATCAGCCTTTCAATTAAAGAAAAACATCATTTAGACAATCTTATTCAATACAATTTAAAAAATGTACTACATTTCAGAGAGTAAACAAGAAGTGATGTTTGAGAAAAGACTGAAAAGCTATTCCACCAACCTGTTGAGTGGATCAGCATCGTCCATAATTTGCCGAAGGAGCACGTAGCTGAACACCCTGCCAGAAGCCAGTTCTCCACCCGGGGCACATGCGGGGGGGCTCTCAGCCCTCCGGCGAGTCCCGGGGCCGGCCGCTTCGCAGCGAGATCGAGACGCTCCGTCTGTCCCGGCGGTCCTTCAACGGAGCCCGTCGTGGGGTTCGCGGGTGTCCATCATACGGCACCCCCTCCTCCTCGCCGGGGTTGAAGCGCGCGAACGACTGTTTGCCTCCCTCTTCGTCTGGACCTACTTCCCGACCGGACGGGCCTCTCTCTCCCCCCTCTTCTCCCCCCGGCTCCGGGCATCGCGGTTCCCGCAGGGCCTCTGTCAGTCAGAGAGAAGAAGAGTAAGAAGAAGGAGTAAGCTAAACTGTTTCTAAATTAAATTAGGAACATTTGTGAAATGATATTTGCATGTTTTATTCTCCACAGTATCTTTTTCAGTGTTACTAATAAGAAGTTTTAAGTTTTTGATTGTGAGTCACATGAATCACAGATATTCAGTATATAACAACAATTTGGTAACACATTCTACTGATTATAAAATCCCACATTCGAGTTTTGCATGGGCGGATTTAAAAATACATTATTTGCGCAAAATGTATCAAAACCTTCTCGTGGGGAACACGGTTAAATATGTGTATGGCTGGGACAAAACCCTCACTTTCTCTAAAGCAGTTCTCTCTCTGTTTCTGTTGTTTTTAAAAATGTGTTTTGCTTCAAGTCCTTGCTGCCACTGAAGGGAAAAAAAGAAAGATAGTGAACACAGGGATAGGAAACACAGTTAAATATATATATTTTTGTTATATACATGTTTTTTATATATCACTTTTTCTTTTTTTTGTTTCAGGTCTACTGTTTAGGCCTTGTTGAGATGTGTACTCAAAACCAAACCTGTTTCAAGTCCTATTTGCTGATTTTTATTCTTTTTCCATTTACCCCTTACCCATCCAAACCCTAACCCATGCCTCAATGTTAACCAAAATAACATTATTATTATTATTATTATTGTTATTATTATTCCTTAATGCCTTTTTATTATTATTATACATTGAGACTCCTCACTGTTCTCTCTCAGGCAGATTCCAGTGCTACTGGGGTGTTTTCAAGGCCACTCAGTACCCAATCCCTGTTTTACACAGGGGTAAAGGACCTCCAACCCCTATGGATCAACCGTTATTATAAACTCAGAGGCAAGCACTTCGACATTTGACCCCGGCCCTCATGGGTACCCAGACCCCCCCCCCCAACCCCTATACCCAGACCCTTATCCCCTTACCCAGACCCTTAGTGTTAGCCCTTACCCACCCTTAGCCCCCTACCCACCCTAAGCCCCTTACCCACCCTTAGCCCCTTACCCAGACCCTTAGTGTTAGCCCTTACCCACCCTTAGCCCCTTACCCACCCTTAGCCCCTTACCCACCCTAAGCCCCTTACCCACCCTAAGCCCCTTACCCACCCTTAGCCCCTTAACCACCCTAAACCACTTACCCCCTGGAGGTCCAGCGCGTGTATTAGCGTTTGCTAACGTGTATTAGCGTTTGTTAGCATGTATTAGCGTTTGCTAACGTGTATTAGCGTCTGTTAGCATGTATTAGCGTTTGTAACGTGTATTAGCGTTTGCTAACGTGTATTAACGTTTGCTAACGTGTATTAGCGTTTGTTAGCATGTATTAACGTTTGCTAACGTGTATTAGCGTTTTTTAGCATGTATTAGCGTTTGCTAACGTGTATTAGCGTCTGTTAGCATGTATTAGCGTTTGTAACGTTAGCCACACAAAGCACTACAACACAATTGGGAATTAATTATTAGTACCTCTTGCTTTAGCTGTTGGAAGTTCGCCGGAAATATGTGTATCATGCTTATATGAAGTCTTCATGGAGCCTGCGTTTGTGAGTTCAGGTTTGTCATCCTCCTGGTTGTCATGGAGATGACGTTAGTAGCTCCGTTCGTTTGCCTGCTTAAAATTGAAACGTTTGGCAGGGGTCCTAAGAGGAGCTGTGAGTTTTCTGCCACATGAAGCCAGAGAATAAGGAAAAATAATCACAGTTTATGTTTCAGTCAGAGAGAAGAAGAGTAAGAAGAAGAAGTAAGTTAAACTGTTTCGTTTTTATTTGAATTACTCTTATAAATTGAAAATAAAAACGTAGTTTGTCAAAGGTAGCATTCACAGGTGACTCACTTAAGCTAGGTCTTTCCATCACATATGTTGATTCTCTCTGATTATGGAAGACTGTGAACTCAGGGTTAAAACAGGTTATTTCTTCTGTACTAAATTAAATTAGGAACATTTGTGAAATGATATTTGCATGTTTTACTCTCCACAGTATCTTTTTCAGTGTTACTAATAAGAATTGAAATACGCTTTTTAAAAGTCATTCTTGACTACAGTGGCGGCTGGTGACAAAAATGTTTGGGGGGGCAGTTTGATGCCGTTTCAACCAAGCCGTAGCACCACTTCATACCGCAGCAAAAAAATAAAAATAAGAAAGGAAAACCAATCTAAAAACAACACAACACACTATAATGTCCCCTGGTTTGTCCCAGTATGATATCTCTGACCCACAGAGAGAGGAATAAAACATTATAATTAGACATGATAAGATTCACTCACATCACCTAAAGATACCAGCAGTTAAAGCAGAGTTACCAATAAGTTAATATGCTTAAAAAGAGACACTACCACCTATATTTGAGTTATTGTGTCTTCAGTCCTGATTTCACTGTAATCTGTTAGTTGTTGCAATACCTAAACATGACAATAGATGGCGCATTAAGCACTATACACTGCTGTGATGAAGCATAACTTATTTAACTTATTATAATAATGAAATGTACCCAAATCAACTGTAGTAGTCAAAATTACTTCCATCATTTCTTATCCTGCATTTATGCATTTAAGTTTTTTACACTTCATAGTTATGTCTTTTATAAAGTATTTTTAACACTTTACAATATTAATAACAGCAATGCAGCTACTACCTGATCTTTTATATGTCCTGTTGGAGCTGCTGGATGCAGCCACTGACTGAATCTATGTTCCTCTTCTGGAGCTTGGCATAGCAGAGGTCTACATGTGGCCAGATGTGGTGAAACAGCTGCAGAAAGAGCTCAGCAATGCTGAGTGTAAGAAGAAGAAGAAAAAGTAAGTTATACTGTTTCCTTTTTATTTTGATTACTCTTATAGTTTGAAAGTATTAACTTAGTTTGTCAAAGGTAGGATTCACAGGTGACTCACTTAAGCCAAGTCTTTCCATCACATATGCTGCTTCTCTCCAAATAAGGGAGTCAAAAGAGGGAAGTCCATGATCTTCTGGTTTCCGGCAGGGTGTTCAGCTACGTGCTCCTTCGCCAAATTATGGATGATGCTGATCCACTCAACAGGTTGGTGAAAAGAGCTTTTCAGTCTTTTTTCAAACATCACTTCTTGTTTACTCTCTGAAATGTAGTACATTTTTTAAATTGTATTGAATAAGATTGTCTAAATTGTTTTGTTTTTCTTTAATTGAAAGGCTGATTGAGGAGCTGCAGAGCTGGCACATGGCGGTGACTGGTATCCCTCCTCCACTGCGGCCACTGAGTCTTTCACGACTTCACTGACGATGTTTGTTTTTGATTGTGAGTCACATGAATCACAGATATTCAGTATATAACAACAATTTGGTAACACATTCTACTGATTATAAAATCCCACATTCGAGTTTTGCATGGGCGGATTTAAAAATACATTATTTGCGCAAAATGTATCAAAACCTTCTCGTGGGGAACACGGTTAAATATGTGTATGGCTGGGACAAAACCCTCACTTTCTCTAAAGCAGTTCTCTCTCTGTGTCTGTTGTTTTTAAAAATGTGTTTTGCTTCAAGTCCTTGCTGCCACTGAAGGGAAAAAAAGAAAGATAGTGAACACAGGGATAGGAAACACAGTTAAATATATATATTTTTGTTATATACATGTTTTTTATATATCACTTTTTCTTTTTTTTGTTTCAGGTCTACTGTTTAGGCCTTGTTGAGATGTACTCAAAACCAAACCTGTTTCAAGTCCTATTTGCTGATTTTTGTTCTTTTTCCATTTACCCCTTACCCATCCAAACCCTAACCCATGCCTCAATGTTAACCGTAATAACATTATTAGTATTATTATTATTATTGTTATTATTATTCCTTAATGCCTTTTTATTATTATTATACATTGAGACTCCTCACTGTTCTCTCTCAGGCAGATTCCAGTGCTACTGGGGTGTTTTCAAGGCCACTCAGTACCCAATCCCTGTTTTACACAGGGGTAAAGGACCTCCAACCCCTATGGATCAACCGTTATTATAAACTTATCCCCTTACCCAGACCCTTAGTGTTAGCCCTTACCCACCCTTAGCCCCCTACCCACCCTAAGCCCCTTACCCACCCTTAGCCCCTTACCCAGACCCTTAGTGTTAGCCCTTACCCACCCTTAGCCCCTTACCCAAACCCTTAGTGTTAGCCCTTACCCACCCTTAGCCCCCTACCCACCCTAAGCCCCTTACCCACCCTTAGCCCCTTACCCAGACCCTTAGTGTTAGCCCTTACCCACCCTTAGCCCCTTACCCACCCTAGGCCCCTTACCCACCCTTCAGTCCTGATTTTACTGTAATCTGTTAGTTGTTGCAATACCTAAACATGACAATAGATGGCGCATTAAGCACTATACACTGCTGTGATGAAGCATAATTTATTTAACTTATTTTAATAATGAATTGTACCCAAATCAACTGTAATAGTCAAAATTACTTCCATCATTTCTTATCCTGCATTTATGCATTTGAGTTTTTTTTACACTTCATAGTTATGTCTTTTATAAAGTATTTTTAACACTTTACAATATTAATAACAGCAATGCAGCTACTACCTGATCTTTTATATGTCCTGTTGGAGCTGCTGGATGCAGCCACTGACTGAATCTATGTTCCTCTTCTGGAGCTTGGCATAGCAGAGGTCTACATGTGGCCAGATGTGGTGAAACAGCTGCAGAAAGAGCTCAGCAATGCTGAGTGTAAGAAGAAGAAGAAAAAGTAAGTTATACTGTTTCCTTTTTATTTTGATTACTCTTATAGTTTGAAAGTATAAACTTAGTTTGTCAAAGGTAGGATTCACAGGTGACTCACTTAAGCCAAGTCTTTCCATCACATATGCAGCTTCTCTCCAAATAAGGGAGTCAAAAGAGGGAAGTCCATGATCTTCTGGTTTCCGGCAGGGTGTTCAGCTACGTGCTCCTTCGCCAAATTATGGACGATGCTGATCCACTCAACAGGTTGGTGAAAAGAGCCTTTCAGTCTTTTTTCAAACATCACTTCTTGTTTACTCTCTGAAATGTAGTACATTTTTTTAAATTGTATTGAATAAGATTGTCTAAATTATGTTTTTCTTTAATTGAAAGGCTGATTGAGGAGCTGCAGAGTCGGCACTTGGCGGTGACTGGTATCCCTCCTCCACTTCCTAACGCCAACGTTACAGCAACGACCTCACAGCCCCCCGAGAGAGCGGCCACTGAGACCGGTGAGAGAGAGTCTGACAACACTTCTGTCAGCAGTGGCGAGACCTTTCAATGGTGAGAATCTGTTTCACAACTTCACTGATGATGTTTGTTTTTGATTGTGAGTCACATGAATCACAAATATTCAGTATAAAACAACTATTTCTCTATTATAACACTTTTCCCACATTGCAGTAACCCAGATGTGCAGTGGAAGAAGGCGGCCAGGAAGCTCATGGCAGAAAAGGGCATCTATGCGAAGCACTCTTTAGACCATCAGTTGCTGAAGGAGTTTGGCACATACCTGGAGAAAGACCTCCAAAATGAAAATTCCAAACAGGAGGTGAGGACTACCATAAAACACTCTGTTCATTAAAGACTTCTGATTATCCAAGTAAAAAATGATTTAGTGATCAGAAGGTAATTTAACATGCTTTCTTTTTCAGGTTGACAACGTTGCCCGATTCCTGTATTACGTGGACCCACAGGCCCCATCCCTGGAGTTCGTCAGGAACAGGGACAAGATCCGTCAGTACCTTCGTGAGCTCACTGAGGCAACGCTGACAAAGCAAACTCAGCAGAATTACCTCAAGAGCTTGAAAAGGTTGGTGCATTTGGTGTTTTTTTTTCATATAATGTCAACACTTGTGTAGACAATAAACATAATTGGGCTTAAATAAATATACTTAAATACTTGTACTTCCTCTGACAGATTCCTGCTGTACCACACGGTCAACACCAACCTGAGGCACCATCATCCGGCACTCTATGAGGACTGCAAGCACTTCATCGAGTTCCTTGGATCTCTGCAGAAATGCTGCTCCAAGCAAGTGAGCAAAGAGATCACCCAAAAGAGGTAAGTTTAATTGTTCTCACCCACCAAACTGGATTACAGTATAGATATGTGAGCAATGTGGCATGTAATGTTCTGATTTGTTAATAACATTTGATCTTTTTTCTCATAGGCATAGCATGTTGACTGAGCAACAACAGCTGTCACCATACGACTGCTTGGCTGTGCTGAGGGCTGCCAGGAAGGACTTGATGGCAGTTATTGCGAAAGTCTTCACGGACAAAAGTGCAACCCTGGAGTTGACCGAGTGCAGCTTCGTGGTGTACTACCTCCAGGCAGTGGTGATCCTAAAGCACCTCCAGCGGCCAGGCGTGGTGGAGCACATGACTGTGAGTATTCTTATGCTCTTTTTGTCTGTGTTGTTAGTAAATTTCACCTGACATTTTTGCCATTCCCCATACTAATCAATGTGATATCCTTGTTTTGTGCAGGTGCAGGAGTGGATAGTCCGAAAGACAGACACGTCAGGCAACGCCATTATTGGTGTGAAGGAGCACAAGACCGCCGCACAGCAAGTTGCCACGTTTGCCCTGTCCCAGGAGGAGGAGTTTGTAAGTTCATCATATTTCCTGTGAGAATCTGTCAGAACCTGTTCAAATGCAGAAATTAATCTTTATTCCCATGTTTCCTCTGCCAACAGTGGTTTGATATGTACTTCACCCGAGTAAGGCCACAACTCCTCCTCAACTCTAAGAAGCGCAAGCGGAACGACTCGGAGGATGACGAGGAGGAAAGGTTCTTCATCTCCACCACGGGGAGGCCGATCTATAACGCCTCCAATGACCTTAACCGGCTGCACTCAAAGTAAGCTAACCATCATGATTCATTTCCCCTCCAAAATGTACTTCTATAAATAGCCGTCTCAGCTCTCTGGTGCCATGTGTTAATTAATGTCATATTAATATCGGTTTAAACTTTCACTTTAGATACAAACTCAAGCCAGTGACCAGCCAAATGGCACGCAGAGTCTTCGAGACGGCCACCAAGACGATGACTGACGCAGAGAAGTCTCAGTGCCCTCAATAAGCACTGATTCATCCTCTAACATAGGAAACTCAGAAACTGCTTTTAAACCTGATATTTATTTAGACTGTTTCTCTCCAGTCGACCTTATAGAATTAACCTCAATGATCACTTCCTCTAAACCATCAACCTGTCTTTTAGACCCGATTCCAACTAGGCTGCTAAAGGAAGTCCTTCCCTCTGTTAGTACTTCCTTATTAAATATGATCAATCTGTCTTTAGTGACAGGATATGTACCACAGTCTTTTAAAGTAGCTGTCATTAAACCACTTCTTAAGAAGCCTACTCTTGATTCAGAGGTTTTAGCTAACTATAGGCCCATATCGAACCTCCCCTTTCTCTCTAAGATCCTCGAGAAAGCAGTTGCTAATCAGCTGTGTAACTTTCTAAATAATAACAGCTTATTTGAGGATTTTCAGTCTGGATTCAGAGCTCATCATAGTACAGAAACTGCACTGGTAAAAGTTACAAATGACCTCCTAACTTCATCAGACAATGGACTTCTCTCTGTCCTCGTCCTGTTAGATCTTAGTGCTGCCTTCGATACTATTGATCATCAAATCCTGTTAAAGAGACTTGAACATTTAATTGGTATTAAAGGAACAGCATTAAATTGGTTTAAATCCTATCTGTCAGATAGATTTCAGTTTGTAAATGTCAATGATAAATCCTCCATGCAAACAAAAGTAAAACACGATGTTCCTCAGGGTTCAGTGCTTGGACCAATACTATTCTCCTTATATATGTTTCCTTTAGTTATACTATTCTCCTTATATATGCTTCCTTTAGTTAATACTATTCTCCTTATATATGCTTCCTTTAGTTAATACTATTCTCCTTATATATGCTTCCTTTAGTTATACTATTCTCCTTATATATGCTTCCTTTAGTTAATACTATTCTCCTTATATATGCTTCCTTTAGTTAATACTATTCTCCTTATATATGCTTCCTTTAGGAAACATTATTCGGAAACACTCAATAAATTTTCATTGTTATGCAGATGATACTCAATTATATCTATCAATAAAGCCTAATGAAATCAACCAGTTAACTAAACTACAAACATGTATAAAGGACATAAAGGCCTGGATGACCTGTAACTTCCTGCTGTTAAACTCAGAAAAAACTGAAGTTATTGTGCTTGGCCCTAAACACCTTAGAAACACATTATCCAATGATATAACTACTCTGGATGGCATTACTTTGGCCTCCAGTACTACTGTAAGGAACCCAGGAGTTATATTTGACCAGGATCTGTCCTTTAATTCCCACATAAAACAAATTTCAAGGTCTGCCTATTTTCATCTGCGTAACATTTCAAAAATCAGACATATTCTGTCTCAAAATGATGCTGATAAACTAATCCATGCATTTGTTACTTCTAGGCTGGATTATTGTAATTCATTATTATCAGGCTGCCCTAACAAGTCTCTAAAGACTCTCCAACTGGTCCAGAATGCAGCTGCACGCGTTCTGACAAAAACTAGAAAGAGAGATCACATTACTCCTATTTTAGCTTCACTGCATTGGCTTCCCATAAAATCAAGAATAGAATTTAAAATCCTTCTCCTCACTTTTAAAGCTCTTACTGGTCAGGCTCCATCATACCTTAAAGAGCTCATAGTACCTTATGTACCTACCAGAACACTGCGCTCCCAGCATGCAGGCCTACTTGTGGTACCTAGTATCTCTAAAAGTAGAATGGGAGGCAGAGCCTTCAGTTATCAGGCTCCTCTCCTGTGGAACCATCTCCCAGATTCGGTCCGGAGGGCAGACACCCTCTCTACTTTTAAGAGTAGGCTTAAAACTTTCCTTTTTGATAGAGCTTATAGTTAGCAAGCTCCTAGTTTATGCTGCTATAGGCTTAGACTGCCGGGGGACTCCTACCTCCATGATGCACTGAGCTCCTCTCTCCTCCTCTCTCTCTCTCTCTATCCATCCATCTATATCCAATAACATTCATGTACTATTAATGCATTCAGTAACCTACACTTCTTCCCCGGAGTTGTCTGTGCTTTCTCATCTCACAGGCAATCTGGGCCTGTAGACGTCCGGATGACAGATTCCAGTCCCGGACCTTCTAGCTTCAATGTTTATTTTCAATGTGCTACTCTCTCTCTCTCCTATTCTTCCTCTCTCTCCCCTCTACCCCAACCGGTCGAGGCAGATGGCCGCCCACTTTGAGCCTGGTTCTGCCTGAGGTTTCTTCCTGTTAAAAGGGAGTTTTTTCTTGCCATTGTCGCTAAATGCTTGCTCATGTGGGAATGTTGGGTCTCTTTATAAATTAAAACTTGAAGAGTACGGTTTAGAACCTGCTCTATGTGTAAAGTGCCTTGAGATAACTTTGTTGTGATTTGGCGCTATACAAATAAAGATTGATTGATTGATTGATCTGGTGGCCCACTACCTCACCCATTCCACTGTGACGGCGGAAAAACATTACCGCATGAAGCAGCCGGAGACCATTGTGAGGGCCAGTCAGCTGCTGGCTAAGCTCGCTGGTGACTCAAGGTAAGAATGTCTTATATTTGTCAACAATTAATACAATCAACCATTTTTAAACATAATCAAACCCACCATAATTCATATGTAGGCACACTGAACACTTATCTAATACTCTTCTTCTCCTTCTTCTCTTATGTAGTGTTGAGTCTGCAGATGAGGGTCCCAGTCATGGTACCCGTGGTGCTGCCCGCCATGCTGCAGACAAGCCTGTCTGTACTTCAAATGTGCAGATGGATGTTCAAGCAGCATTCGACAAACTGCTGGAAACGCACCCGGTGACTCTGGATGGGGACCCGCCAAACAGGAACGAGCGCAGAAAGGTGTCAGGTGAAGGGAAAAAAAGAAAGATAGTGAACACAGGGATAGGAAACACAGTTAAATATATATATTTTTGTTATATACATGTTTTTTATATATCACTTTTTCTTTTTTTTGTTTCAGGTCTACTGTTTAGGCCTTGTTGAGATGTACTCAAAACCAAACCTGTTTCAAGTCCTATTTGCTGATTTTTGTTCTTTTTCCATTTACCCCTTACCCATCCAAACCCTAACCCATGCCTCAATGTTAACCGTAATAACATTATTAGTATTATTATTATTATTGTTATTATTATTCCTTAATGCCTTTTTATTATTATTATACATTGAGACTCCTCACTGTTCTCTCTCAGGCAGATTCCAGTGCTACTGGGGTGTTTTCAAGGCCACTCAGTACCCAATCCCTGTTTTACACAGGGGTAAAGGACCTCCAACCCCTATGGATCAACAGTTATTATAATCTTATCCCCTTACCCAGACCCTTAGTGTAAAGAGCTTTTCAGTCTTTTTTCAAACATCACTTCTTGTTTACTCTCTGAAATGTAGTACATTTTTTTAAATTGTATTGAATAAGATTGTCTAAATTGTTTTGTTTTTCTTTAATTGAAAGGCTGATTGAGGAGCTGCAGAGCTGGCACATGGCGGTGACTGGTATCCCTCCTCCACTGCGGCCACGGAGTCTTTCACGACTTCACTGACGATGTCCCCCCCAAGAACCACAAGGCTGGCAGGGATGCTGGATGTCAGTGACAATGAGTTGCAGCATTACCCAGACCCCAACCCCCTTACCCAGACCCTTAAGGTTAACCCTTACCATACCTAACCCCCTTACCCCCTGGAGGTCCACTACCTTCAAATTCTGAATTAGGCACTTCGACATTTGACCCCGGCCCTTATGGGTCCCATACTTGGGTTAGGGTTAACCCTCCCTTACCCACCCTAAGATGGGTGGGTTACCCCCCCTAACCCCCTTAGCCATACCCTTAAGGTTAACCCTTACCCTACCTAACCCCCTTACCCAGAGCCCCACCCAACCTTCTTACCCAGACCCCTAGGGTTAACCCTTACCCTACCTAACCCCCTTACCCCCTGGAAGTCCACTACCTTCAAATTCTGAATTAGGCACTTCGACATTTGACCCCGGCCCTTATGGGTCCCATACTTGGGTTAGGGTTAACCCTCCCTTACCCACCCTAAGATGGGTGGGTTACCCCCCCTAACCCCCTTAGCCATACCCTTAAGGTTAACCCTTACCCTACCTAACCCCCTTACCCAGAGCCCCACCCAACCTTCTTACCCAGACCCTTACCCAGACCCCTAGGGTTAACCCTAACCCACCCTATCCCCCTTACCCAGACCACCCCCACCCCCAAGCTCCTTACCCAGACCCTTAGGGTTAACCCTAACCCACCCTTGTGTCCTAAATGTTATTGTTCCTCACAAGGCTTTTCAAATAGTTCATATTCATGTGTTGTTTTTTTGACTGATTTGTCTTCTGTTATTGTATATGTTTGTAAATAGTTCCATTTCAAGAATTTGTTTTTAATTTGTTATCTTTTCTCATGTATTAAAAATGTGTTCCTCATGAATTGAGTTATTTATTGTGATGAATTTGGTACTCATGAATTGGAAAGAAGAGAATCTAAACTTTAATTTGTTGAACAACATGTTTTATTTGAAGCAGGTTTAGCAGATATACAGGAGGATATGTAAAAGCATAAATACAGGTTTCCTTCTGGCCTTTTCAAAACAGCTGAATGTAATCAGAATTCAACAACGTGCTGCTGGTCACCAGAAGGTTTACTTTAACATTGTTGATCTCTTTGTTTAAGTCTCAATATGAGCTTTAAAATGAGATATGACTCCAGTAAATCAGATGATGCTACCCTGAAATACCAGTTTAAATATTGATAATGATTTTAATTATGCAGCCCATACATCAATGGAGAGAGTAGACAGGAGTCCAGGATGTCTTGCATTGAAAAGGTTTATTTGCTTGGCCAAGGAGAAGTGAATGAATGATCAGTACACGTTATGTTCTGATGCTCCCTTCAATTCTGAAGTTTCTCTCCTCCGGGGATAGACTTTAAACCTCACAGATAATGCCACAGGTTGAGCCATGCCCAAATATGGGCAGACCAACACATCTACAATATACAGAATTTAGTCTACTGGTCTATAGACAAAACATTGCTTAGACCTCACTCCGGACCTCCATCCAACACTATATCAAACCTCTGACTCACTACCTTTACCCCATTCAGGGAAAACAGTCAAAGGCATATCTGACATCGGTTGCTACAGCAACACTATCAGAATGCTTCCTGTTTTCCCCAAAAGGAGCAGACTCACTGCTCACCACTATCTCAAGGGGAGACAGTGTCTAAACCCAATATTTGGTGTGGCCTTGCTATGACCGCAAAGCCTAGTTTGATCCAGTGCATATTAGTTACGGAAAATTCCCTAACAAATATATAGACCAGATTTGACCTCTGACCCAGCTCTGAAAGATGCCTAAAATTGACCATTCAGTATGAATACAGACCGTGAAAGCAGGGCCTCACGATCCTTGTGACTCCAGAGAGGGGTGCTTAAGTGTGGGTACGGAGATGAGGGTGGAGGGAGAGGATGCTGGAGGTCAGGACAGAGTGTAAGCCTAACCTCAGCCTGAGAGAGTGAGAGAGAGAGAAAGAGGAAAAAAGGGGGGAAAAAGGGGGAAAAAAGTCAATATGTACCAAGTGTTTGAGCTCCAGACTTGGTAGCTCAACTTAGACCGATTTGAGGCTCACTCTGTGGAAGAAAAGAGAAAAGGAGAAAAAAGGGGAAAAAGAAAAAAAAAAACGAGCTCCAGACCTGGGGGGTTCAAACCCCCTGGCCTTGCCCGTTTCGAGGCTCCCTCCGCGGACTAAGTTGAGCCAGCGGTCCGCCTGGAAGGAGAAAAAAAAAATTGAAAATTATTCTAAGTGTTTGACCTCCAGGCTTGGGGGGGCTCAAACTCTCTGGCCATGCCCGTTTCGAGGCTCCCTCCGCGGGCTAAGTTGAGCCAGCGGTCCGCCTGGAAGAAGAGAAAAAAATTGAAAATTCTTCTAAGTGTTTGACCTCCAGGCTTGGGGGGGTTCAAACCCTCTGGCCATGCCCGTTTCGAGGCTCCCTCCGCGGACTAAGTCGAGCCAGCGGTCCGCCTGGAAGAAAGAAAAAAAATAAATTGAAAATTCTCCCGTTTTTTCGGCCTCCACGCGTTGGGGGTTCAACACAGTCTGGCCTGGCCCGATTTCAGGCTCCCTCTGCGGAGGAAAAGAGAGAAAATAGGGAAAGAAAACGAGCTCCAGGCTCTGGGGGTGCCTAGCCGACCGGCCATGCCCGTTTCGAGGCTCCCTCGGCGGACTAAGTCGAGCCAGCAGTCCGCCTGGAAGAAAGAAAAAAAAATCTGAAAATTCTTCTAAGTGTTTGACCTCCAGGCTTGGGGGGGCTCAAACCCTCTGGCCATGCCCGTTTCGAGGCTCCCTCCGCGGACTAAGTCGAGCCAGCGGTCCGCCTGGAAGAAAGAAAAAAAATTGAAAAATTGAAAATTCTCCCGTTTTTTCGGCCTCCACGCGTTGGGGGTTAAACACAGTCTGGCCTGGCCCGATTACAGAATCCCTCTGCGGAGGAAAAGAGAGAAAAAAGGGAAAGAAAATGAGCTCCATGCTCTGGGGGTGCCAAGCCGCCCGGCCATGCCCGTTTCGAGGCTTCCTCGGCGGGATAAGTCGAGCCACCAGTCAGCCTGGAAGAAATTTTTTTTTTTAAATGTCAAATTCTCCCGTTTTTTCGGCCTCCACACATGGATAATAAAAAATCTCGTGTTTGTGATAGGATGGAATGCCAATACTCGTTGGAAAGAAGAGCTTTAATTTTAGATATTACTCCAGTCATGACATTATGATATGGGATTTTTTTTTTTTAATTCTAAGTTTTTTGTATAAGACTAGATAGAGTTTATATGCCTTTTTCTCTGTTGGTACAGTGTTTGATGCATTAGTACTTTGACTTTAGTAAAGGATCTGAGTACTTTTGGCTGATTTTTGCACCTAAACACATGATAAGATGTCAAGAGGCTGTTCTTTTTTTCTTATTTTTTAAGTCATTTTTGACCATTTTTGTTTCAGTCAGAGTGAAGAAGAAGAAGTAAGTTAAACTGTTTCCTTTTTATTTTGATTACTCTTATAGTTTGATAGTATAAACTTAATTTATCAAAGGTAGAATTCACAGGTGACTCACTTAGTCTTTCCAGCATATATGTTATCTGTGTGTCATCTAGGCATTGAGCACTGGGTGGCACCAGAGACCTCTGAATGCTCCCCTGTAGCAGCCTGTGGGGGACGAGTGGTTAATATTGGGCTAACTCAACATCTTAATTTTACATTACACTAATTAGACAGCCTTGTGCTTGAGTCCAATTCTGACAAACGGCCGTCCTTTCATAATCATTTGAGAGGGGGTGGAGCCTGTGGGGGATGGAGGAAATGTGACACAATTGGAGACATTGACAGAGAGTGTGATTGTGGGGTGGGGGGGGATACAGCCCCATGTTACAGCTTGGGTTAGCAGTTAAACTTGACTTTAATTACACCTGTGTTTCATACAAGACCATACACACAGAGGCAGATAAAGTTTAAGCACTTCCACTTTATTGTTTTCTGTACAGAGATTTCTTATATTTACAAAGTGCACCAATACTGTACAAATAAAAACAGCAAAGTCTAACAATGTCCATGTAGGCTTGAATACAGGCCTTGAAAATGCAGGCCAGGTGGCAGGCAGTCTAAGACAGCCAAGCGAGGCCCAAGCCCTCTCCCCGAAAATACTTTTTGCCCACGCCGTAGTCAAACAGGAGTTCCTCGTTCACATCAATGTTCCTGGTTGCGAGGAAAACAATGAGTTCTTTTTCCTGCCCATCTATGTCCACAGAGTAGAACCTGGGCCTTATGTTGGCTTCAGCTTTTGAGTGGTTTACAAACCTGCCAACAGTCTGCTTTTCAGGGTGACACTCACAAATAGATGAATGTGCATCGATGCACATGGGCTGCCCTTTGTGATTGGTGTAAAAGAACATGTATCCAGTCTCCTCCTCACTGGTGTTCTGGTGTATTTGATGGCCCTCTTTGGCTGTGATCACCCTCCCATGGTAATCACAGACCACCTCACCGGCCAGAAATCTGCGGGTGGCAACGACACCCTTGCCCTTCCCTTCCACGTCAGTGACCAGTAGTCCTCTCCACTTCTGAGAACTGGTCAGTTTCTGGATTGGTTTAGAATCCATGACCGTGTCCATAGATCCTGAGGGCTTCCACTCTCTGATGACACCGCGACAGGTGGGGATGTTTTTCTCCCATCCCTGCTTAGAAATCCAAGTGCTGACCCGGTTTTCTGTCGGGAGACGTCGGCAGTAGTATGCTGTCGAGAAAAAATTACAAGGTTTTGTTAGTTAAGAAAAATATAATTGACAACTTTGAATCGTGTACATAGCATTGATACTTGAAAAAAATGTTTATTAAACATTGAGAAAATACTCACAGGCAACATGCTGTACGCGCAGTTTCATCTGTGCCTTCAGCCAACGCTCGTACAACTGCCGCTGATAGTCGGGTGACACCTTTCTGCGCTCGTTCCTGTTTGGCGGGTCCCCATCCAGAGTCACCGGGTGCGTTTCCAGCAGTTTGTCCAATGCTGCTTGAACATCCATCTGCACATTTGAAGTGCAAAGAGGCTTGTCTGCAGCATGGCGGGCAGCAGCACCACGAGTACCATGACTGGGACCCTCATCTGCAGACTCAACACTACATAAGAGAAGAAGGAGAAGAAGAGTATTAGATAAGTGTTCAGTGTGCCTACATATGAATTATGGTGGGTTTGATTATGTTTAAAAATGGTTGATTGTATTAATTGTTGACAAATATAAGACATTCTTACCTTGAGTCACCAGCGAGCTTAGCCAGCAGCTGACTGGCCCTCACAATGGTCTCCGGCTGCTTCATGCGGTAATGTTTTTCCGCCGTCACAGTGGAATGGGTGAGGTAGTGGGCCACCAGAGACTTCTCTGCGTCAGTCATCGTCTCAGTGGCCGCTCTCTCGGGGGGCTGTGTGGTGGTTGCTGTAACGTTGGCGTTAGGAAGTGGTGGAGGGATACCAGTCACCGCCAAGTGCCGACTCTGCAGCTCCTCAATCAGCCTTTCAATTAAAGAAAAACATAATTTAGACAATCTTATTCAATACAATTTAAAAAATGTACTACATTTCAGAGAGTAAACAAGAAGTGATGTTTGAGAAAAGACTGAAAAGCTCTTTTCACCAACCTGTTGAGTGGATCAGCATCGTCCATAATTTGCCGAAGACGCACGTAGCTGAACACCCTGCCGGAAACCAGAAGATCGTGGACTTCCCTCTTTGCCTTCTTCACCTCTGCTTCAATGGCTTCTGGTGTATTGGTCTTCATGCAGACCCTGCACAGATGCACTGGGAGGGATTCCTGGGGTTTCACGCACACAGGGCACAGCAGATAGTGCCTGTTGGGTTTACTGGAAATAGAAAAAGAAATGATTCACTTAATTTAAAGTTTTAATCAGGGAGAAGTTTGGGGGCCATCAGAAAATATGCTTTAAAGCTCAACTTGGGTAAGTGGCCTAATGATTTCATAGTCACCCAAGTAGGGTCGTTAACCAGTCATTAAGCAAAACAAAAGATGTGATCAGCCATGTTTACAATATGTGATAAACTATTATCATCACCCAGGTATTCTCTGTCTTGTTTACTACTATGAAACACATTTTTAACTTGATTAGAAAAGGATGTTTTACTACATTCTGTTAGAAAAGGACTGTCTAAGCTTGGCTGTACATACAAACTAACCTCTTGACTTGGTCCCTTAGTCTGGGAACCATCAGCAAATATACTTACATACCTTTGAATGTTAAAACTTCTATAATCTAATAAATTACTTTTACTACATTGAGGAACTACATTGTGAAATATACAATCATTCTTGACTTACCCCGGGGAGCCATTTTCAGGAACGAAGAAAAACTGGTCAGTAGAACAGGAAAAAAACTGGAGAAATCTTCATTGAAGATGTGACACTCCTGGTAACCGCTGAGCTTCTCTGGAGAGTCTCAGAAGACAGTAACAGGTGGCCTCACCTTTTATGTCAATCTGAAAGTCCCGCCCCCACATTTCTGCATTAGCATTTACATACATGCCCACCTGAGAGGGGGTGGACTTGATACTCTGTGCTTAACTCTGAAAGTTTAAAATAAAGTTAAAGTGGTTATTTTTCTTCCTCTTATAGTTTGAAAATATAAACTTAGTTTGTCAAAGGTAGGATTCACAGGTGACTCACTTAAGCTGAGTGGTTACATCACATGTGTTGTTCCTCCCTGATTATGTGAGGGTGTCAACTCAAGTTAAAACTGGTTATTTCAGGTTATATTGTCATACACGCCAATCTGCAGGGTATGAATGTTATTAACAAAGTAACAAACAGCACTAACTTATTACATATAAGAATCACAATTAGTTAGTAAAGACTTGTTTTGCTGTATATCTGGCCATAGTTTTGACCTGACATAGGAGTGAACTGGAGTGGGGGATTGAATCATTTCATGTTCAATTCAATAGGGTCGTTAGCCAGACATAAAGCAAAACAAAAGAGGTGACCAGCAGTTCACAAAACATTCAGAGATGAATGACTCACATTCATATCAGCAAGGAGAGCTAACTGGCCACTTGGCTATGTGTTAATAACAAAGTAACAAACATGCTTTGTTTGTAAGGGTTAACCCTAAGCCACCCTAACTCAGTTCATCAGATTTGGTAACACATTCTACTGATTATAAAATCCCACATTAGAGTTTTGCATGGGCGGATTTAAAAATACATGTTAAGAGGTGTGGGGTAGACACAAAAACAATCATCGTACACACACACACACAACACAACACAATACATGAATACACACACACACACACACACAGATACATAGATGTTAAACCCTGAGTTACACAGTAGCTAGTACTTTCAGTCCCCTCCAGCCTGCCCAACCCCTCCGCAATACACACCAATCTGCAAGGTATGAAAATGATTAACCCTTACCCACCCTAACTCCTCCTTTACCCAGACCGTAAGGGTCTCTGCTCGCCCACTGCCTGGATTTTAAGTCTTATTACCACCTTTGGACTACCAACAGGAGTAATAAAAAGGGCAGGATGCAGCAAGTCGGACTCAGTCCACTGAGATGTTAGTGAGAGATGTAAAAACTAATTCACTCTTGATTGCACAAAATGTATCAAAAGCTTCTCTGGGGGAACACGGTTAAATATATGTATGGTTGGGACAGCCTAAAAACCCTCACTTTCTCTAAAGCTGTTCTCTCTCTGTGTCTGTTGTTGTTTTTTATTGGTTTTAAGTCCTTGCTGCCATTGAAGGGAAAAAAGAAAGATAGTGAATTATGAAAAGCCCTTTCCTTCCCACCCCTTTTCCTCTTTGCACCACAGAATGCCACGCTTTCCGTTGCCATCTACAGTTCAATGTTACTTTTGACAAACTGTGAAAAGAGGCTTGTGATAGTTATATTCCCACATTGGGTTTTTCCTTTGTTTTGTTTTTGGTTGAGAAGGATTTACTTTTTATATGAAGGCTGTAGGTTTTTATTTATTTAATGTCTACAAATTTATTTATTTGAAAAAAAAAAACATTTTAAGAGGAACTATTTTTGTTCTCCTTGTGTCCTAAATGTTATTGTTCCTCAAAAGGCTTTGTAAATAGCCCCCCCCCCCCCCCCCCCCCTAGTAATCGAGTCTTTTCAGCATATATCTTGATGCTCTCCAAATAAGGGAGGCTCAAGTTAAAATAAGCAGCTCCATGTTACAGCTTCCATTGAAAACTTGACTTAAATTATACCTGGGTTTCATACAAGACCATACACACAGAGACAGTTAACGTTTAAGCACTTCCACTTTATTGTTTGCTGTTTTTTACATTTTTATTACTCACATTACAGTTTTGAAAAGAAAAACTTAGCAAATTAGCTTAGAAACATTTGTACAGTGATCTTTGCTACTGGGGTCTTTTCAAGGCCCCTCGGTACCAGATCCCTGTCCTACACATGAGGAAAGGACCTCCAACCCCTGGAGGAACAACCGTTATTATAAACTCCAGTAACATACCAGGTCCCAGAAGAATATATTGCAAGGGAGCTCTTTGATACAGTGCAAGGAGAGGGACCAAGATCTTACAAACTCAGAGGCAAGCACTTCGACATTTGACCCCAGCCAATAAAATGAATAAGCCCCACCCACCCTCCACCATTCAACATTCCTGATGCTGGAGGCACAGACAGTGTGTGAAAATGACAAAGTCCTCACGGCAGGTAGAAGACAGTGTAGCCCAGAGAGGGGTGCTTAATTGTGGGTACAGAGGTGAGGGTGGAGGGAGAGGATGCTGGAGGTACAGACAGTAAACCAGGGGCACAAAAGTTTAGAGGCCGTGTGGCTGGGAGTGTAGCCCAGAGAGGGGTGCTTGGGTGTGGTTACACAGGCAGGGGTGGAGGGAGAGGATGCTGGAGGCACAGACAGTAAACCAGGGGCACAAAAGTTTAGAGGCCGTGTGGCTGGGAGTGTAGCCCAGAGAGGGGTGCTTGGGTGTGGTTACACAGGCAGGGGTGGAGGGAGAGGATGCTGGAGGTACCAGACCTGGGGGGGTTCAAACCCTCTGGCCATGCCCGTTTAGAGGCTCCCTCCGCGGGCTAAGTCGAGCCAGCAGTCCGCCTGGAAGAAAGAAAGAAGAAGAAGAAGAAGAAGAAGAAGAAGAAGAAGAAGGAAAAAAGAAAAAAAAAAAAAAAAAAAAATCTGAAAATTCTTCTAAGTGTTTGACCTCCAGGCTTGGGGGGGTTCAAACCCCCTGGCCATGCCCGTTTAGAGGCTCCCTCCGCGGACTAAGTCGAGCCAGCGGTCCGCCTGGAAGAAGAGAATGAAAATCTGAAAATTATTCAAAGTGTTTGACCTCCAGGCTTGGGGGGGGGTTCAAACCCCCTGGCCATGCCCGTTTAGAGGCTCCCTCCGCGGACTAAGTCGAGCCAGCAGTCCGCCTGGAAGAAAGAAAGAAGAAGAAGAAGAAGAAAAAAAGAAAAAAAAAATCTGAAAATTCTTCTAAGTGTTTGACCTCCAGGCTTGGGGGGGTTCAAACCCCCTGGCCATGCCCGTTTAGAGGCTCCCTCCGCGGACTAAGTCGAGCCAGCGGTCCGCCTGGAAGAAGAGAATGAAAATCTGAAAATTATTCAAAGTGTTTGACCTCCAGGCTTGGGGGGGGTTCAAACCCCCTGGCCATGCCCGTTTAGAGGCTCCCTCCGCGGACTAAGTCGAGCCAGCGGTCCGCCTGGAAGAAGAGAATGAAAATCTGAAAATTATTCAAAGTGTTTGACCTCCAGGCTTGGGGGGGTTCAAACCCCCTGGCCATGCCCGTTTAGAGGCTCCCTCCGCGGACTAAGTCGAGCCAGCGGTCCGCCTGGAAGAAAGAAAGAAGAAGAAGAAGAAGAAGAAAAAAAAAAAAAAAAAGAAAAAAAAAAAATCTGAAAATTCTTCTAAGTGTTTGACCTCCAGGCTTGGGGGGGTTCAAACCCCCTGGCCATGCCCGTTTAGAGGCTCCCTCCGCGGACTAAGTCGAGCCAGCGGTCCGCCTGGAAGAAGAGAATGAAAATCTGAAAATTCTTCAAAGTGTTTGACCTCCAGGCTTGGGGGGGTTCAAACCCCCTGGCCATGCCCGTTTAGAGGCTCCCTCCGCGGACTAAGTCGAGCCAGCAGTCCGCCTGGAAGAAAGAAAGAAGAAGAAGAAGAAGAAGAAGAAGAAGGAAAAAAAAAAAAAAAAAAAAAAAAAAAAATCTGAAAATTCTTCTAAGTGTTTGACCTCCAGGCTTGGGGGGGTTCAAACCCCCTGGCCATGCCCGTTTAGAAGCTCCCTCCGCGGACTAAGTCGAGCCAGCAGTCAGCCTGGAAGAAGAGAATGAAAATCTGAAAATTCTTCAAAGTGTTTGACCTCCAGGCTTGGGGGGGTTCAAACCCCCTGGCATTGCCCGTTTAGAGGCTCCCTCCGCGGACTAAGTCGAGCCAGCGGTCCGCCTGGAAGAAAGAAAAAAAATAAATTGAAAATTCTCCCGTTTTTTCGGCCTCCACGCGTTGGGGGTTAAACACAGTCTGGCCTGGCCCGATTTCAGGCTCCCTCTGCGGAGGAAAAGAGAGAAAATAGGGAAAGAACATGAGCTCCAGGCTCTGGGGGTGCCAAGCCGACCGGCCATGCCCGTTTCGAGGCTCCATCGGCGGACTAAGTCGAGCCAGCGGTCCGCCTGGAAGAAAAAAAATTGAAAAATTGAAAATTCTCCCGTTTTTTCGGCCTCCACGCGTTGGGGGTTCAACGCAGTCTGGCCTGGCCCGATTTCAGGCTCCCTCTGCGGAGGAAAAGAGAGAAAATAGGGAACGAAAACGAGCTCCAGGCTCTGGGGGTGCCAAGCCGCCCAGCCATGGCCGTTTCGAGGCTCCCTCGGCGGACTGAGTCGAGCCTACAGTCAGCCTGGAAGATTTATTTTTTTTAATGTCAAATTCTCCCGTTTTTTCGGCCTCCACACATGGATAATAAAAAATCTCGTGTTTGTGATAGGATGGAATGCCAATACTCGTTGGAAAGAAGAGCTTTAATTTTAGATATCACTCCAGTCATGACATTATGATATGGGATTTTTATTTTTTATTTTAAGTTTTTTGTATAAGAGTAGTTTATATGCCTTTTTCTCTGTTGGTACAGTGTTTGATGCATTAGTACTTTGACTTCAGTAAAGGATCTGAGTACTTTTGATACACACAGACAGCTAACCAGAATGGGACAGAGTGTGAGAATGGGGTGGGGGAGACAGTTCCATGTTACAGCTTTCATTGAAAACTTGACTTAAATTATACCTGTGTTTCATACAAGACCATACACACAGAGACAGTTGAAGTTCCAGTCATGAAATTATGATATGGGATTTTTTAATTTTTATTTTATTTTTCATTTAAACTTTAAAAGTAAAGTTATTTTTTCTGTGCCTAATTAACTTAGTAACATGTGTAATTGTTGTCTGTATATTTGTTTTATTTTGATTACTCTTATAGTTTTGAAAACTCAATTTATCAAAGGTAGAATTTACAGGTGACTCACTTAAGCTAGGTCTTTCCATCACATATGTTGATTCTCTCTGATTATGGAAGACTGTGAACTCAGGGTTGAAACAGGTTATTTCTTCTGTACTAAATTAAATTAGGAACATTTGTGAAATGATATTTGCATGTTTTATTCTCCACAGTATCTTTTTCAGTGTTACTAATAAGAATTGTTCAGTACACAATGTTTCATTAGAGACAGAACATGAAATACGCTTTTTAAAAGTCATTCTTGACCATTTTTTGTTTCAGTCAGAGTGAAGAAGAAAAAGTAACTTAAACTGTTTCCTTTTTATTTTGATTACTCTTATAGTTTGATAGTATAAACTTAATTTATCAAAGGTAGAATTCACAGGAAGGCACTTAGTCTTTCCAGTATATATATATATATATATATATATATATATATATATATATATATATATATATATATATATATATATATATATATATATATATATATGTTATCTGTGTGTCATCTAGGCATTGAGCACTGGGTGGCACAAGGGACCTCTGAATGCTCCCCTGTAGCAGCCTGTGGGGGATGGTGGAAATTTGAATGTGTGTTAGATACACACAGACAGCTAACCAGAATGGGACAGAGTGTGAGAATGGGGTGGGGGAGACAGTTCCATGTTACAGCTTTCATTGAAAACTTGACTTAAATTATACCTGTGTTTCATACAAGACCATACACACATAGACAGTTGAAGTTCCAGTCATGAAATTATGATATGGGATTTTTTAATTTTAATTTTATTTGATTTAAACTTTAAAAGTAAAGTTATTTTTTCTGTACCTAATTAACTTAGTAACATTTGTAATTGTTGTCTGTATATTTGTTTTATTTTGATTACTCTTATAGTTTTGAAAACTCAATTTATCAAAAGGCAGTAATAAGTTATTTCTTCTGTTCTTAATTAGCTTAGTAACATTTGTACAGTGATCTTTGCATGTTGTCTTCTCCACAGCAGTATCCTCAGAGTCAGTAAAGCATCTGAGTACTTCTTCCACCTCTGATTTTGGCTTTTACAAACATGATAAGATGTCAAGAGGCTGTCCTTAACTTTTGAAATCATTGCCTGTGTGTCATCTTGGCAGTGACCATTGCTGCTCTGGTTGACTCTGAATGGCTGCACCCGTGTGAAGTACATGTCAAACCACTGTTGGCAGAGGAAGAATAGGAATAAAGATTAATTTCTGCTTTTGAACAGGTTCTGACAGATTCTCACAGGAGATCTGATGAACTTACCAACTCCACTGCTGACAGAAGTGTTGTCAGACTCTCTCTCACCAGTCTCAGTGGGGGGCTGTGTGGTTGTTGCTGTAATGTTGGCGTTAAGCAGTGGTGGAGGGATACCAGTCACCGCCATGTGTCAGCTCTGCAGCTCCTCAATCAGCCTTTCAATTAAAGAAAAACATCATTTAGACAATCTTATTCAATACAATTTAAAAAATGTACTACATTTCAGAGAGTAAACAAGAAGTGATGTTTGAGAAAAGACTGAAAAGCTATTCCACCAACCTGTTGAGTGGATCAGCATCGTCCATAATTTGCCGAAGGAGCACGTAGCTGAACACCCTGCCAGAAGCCAGTTCTCCACCCGGGGCACATGCGGGGGGGCTCTCAGCCCTCCGGCGAGTCCCGGGGCCGGCCGCTTCGCAGCGAGATCGAGACGCTCCGTCTGTCCCGGCGGTCCTTCAACGGAGCCCGTCGTGGGGTTCGCGGGTGTCCATCATACGGCACCCCCTCCTCCTCGCCGGGGTTGAAGCGCGCGAACGACTGTTTGCCTCCCTCTTCGTCTGGACCTACTTCCCGACCGGACGGGCCTCTCTCTCCCCCCTCTTCTCCCCCCGGCTCCGGGCATCGCGGTTCCCGCAGGGCCTCTGTCAGTCAGAGAGAAGAAGAGTAAGAAGAAGGAGTAAGCTAAACTGTTTCTAAATTAAATTAGGAACATTTGTGAAATGATATTTGCATGTTTTATTCTCCACAGTATCTTTTTCAGTGTTACTAATAAGAAGTTTTAAGTTTTTGATTGTGAGTCACATGAATCACAGATATTCAGTATATAACAACAATTTGGTAACACATTCTACTGATTATAAAATCCCACATTCGAGTTTTGCATGGGCGGATTTAAAAATACATTATTTGCGCAAAATGTATCAAAACCTTCTCGTGGGGAACACGGTTAAATATGTGTATGGCTGGGACAAAACCCTCACTTTCTCTAAAGCAGTTCTCTCTCTGTTTCTGTTGTTTTTAAAAATGTGTTTTGCTTCAAGTCCTTGCTGCCACTGAAGGGAAAAAAAGAAAGATAGTGAACACAGGGATAGGAAACACAGTTAAATATATATATTTTTGTTATATACATGTTTTTTATATATCACTTTTTCTTTTTTTTGTTTCAGGTCTACTGTTTAGGCCTTGTTGAGATGTGTACTCAAAACCAAACCTGTTTCAAGTCCTATTTGCTGATTTTTATTCTTTTTCCATTTACCCCTTACCCATCCAAACCCTAACCCATGCCTCAATGTTAACCAAAATAACATTATTATTATTATTATTATTGTTATTATTATTCCTTAATGCCTTTTTATTATTATTATACATTGAGACTCCTCACTGTTCTCTCTCAGGCAGATTCCAGTGCTACTGGGGTGTTTTCAAGGCCACTCAGTACCCAATCCCTGTTTTACACAGGGGTAAAGGACCTCCAACCCCTATGGATCAACCGTTATTATAAACTCAGAGGCAAGCACTTCGACATTTGACCCCGGCCCTCATGGGTACCCAGACCCCCCCCCCCAACCCCTATACCCAGACCCTTATCCCCTTACCCAGACCCTTAGTGTTAGCCCTTACCCACCCTTAGCCCCCTACCCACCCTAAGCCCCTTACCCACCCTTAGCCCCTTACCCAGACCCTTAGTGTTAGCCCTTACCCACCCTTAGCCCCTTACCCACCCTTAGCCCCTTACCCACCCTAAGCCCCTTACCCACCCTAAGCCCCTTACCCACCCTTAGCCCCTTAACCACCCTAAACCACTTACCCCCTGGAGGTCCAGCGCGTGTATTAGCGTTTGCTAACGTGTATTAGCGTTTGTTAGCATGTATTAGCGTTTGCTAACGTGTATTAGCGTCTGTTAGCATGTATTAGCGTTTGTAACGTGTATTAGCGTTTGCTAACGTGTATTAACGTTTGCTAACGTGTATTAGCGTTTGTTAGCATGTATTAACGTTTGCTAACGTGTATTAGCGTTTTTTAGCATGTATTAGCGTTTGCTAACGTGTATTAGCGTCTGTTAGCATGTATTAGCGTTTGTAACGTTAGCCACACAAAGCACTACAACACAATTGGGAATTAATTATTAGTACCTCTTGCTTTAGCTGTTGGAAGTTCGCCGGAAATATGTGTATCATGCTTATATGAAGTCTTCATGGAGCCTGCGTTTGTGAGTTCAGGTTTGTCATCCTCCTGGTTGTCATGGAGATGACGTTAGTAGCTCCGTTCGTTTGCCTGCTTAAAATTGAAACGTTTGGCAGGGGTCCTAAGAGGAGCTGTGAGTTTTCTGCCACATGAAGCCAGAGAATAAGGAAAAATAATCACAGTTTATGTTTCAGTCAGAGAGAAGAAGAGTAAGAAGAAGAAGTAAGTTAAACTGTTTCGTTTTTATTTGAATTACTCTTATAAATTGAAAATAAAAACGTAGTTTGTCAAAGGTAGCATTCACAGGTGACTCACTTAAGCTAGGTCTTTCCATCACATATGTTGATTCTCTCTGATTATGGAAGACTGTGAACTCAGGGTTAAAACAGGTTATTTCTTCTGTACTAAATTAAATTAGGAACATTTGTGAAATGATATTTGCATGTTTTACTCTCCACAGTATCTTTTTCAGTGTTACTAATAAGAATTGAAATACGCTTTTTAAAAGTCATTCTTGACTACAGTGGCGGCTGGTGACAAAAATGTTTGGGGGGGCAGTTTGATGCCGTTTCAACCAAGCCGTAGCACCACTTCATACCGCAGCAAAAAAATAAAAATAAGAAAGGAAAACCAATCTAAAAACAACACAACACACTATAATGTCCCCTGGTTTGTCCCAGTATGATATCTCTGACCCACAGAGAGAGGAATAAAACATTATAATTAGACATGATAAGATTCACTCACATCACCTAAAGATACCAGCAGTTAAAGCAGAGTTACCAATAAGTTAATATGCTTAAAAAGAGACACTACCACCTATATTTGAGTTATTGTGTCTTCAGTCCTGATTTCACTGTAATCTGTTAGTTGTTGCAATACCTAAACATGACAATAGATGGCGCATTAAGCACTATACACTGCTGTGATGAAGCATAACTTATTTAACTTATTATAATAATGAAATGTACCCAAATCAACTGTAGTAGTCAAAATTACTTCCATCATTTCTTATCCTGCATTTATGCATTTAAGTTTTTTACACTTCATAGTTATGTCTTTTATAAAGTATTTTTAACACTTTACAATATTAATAACAGCAATGCAGCTACTACCTGATCTTTTATATGTCCTGTTGGAGCTGCTGGATGCAGCCACTGACTGAATCTATGTTCCTCTTCTGGAGCTTGGCATAGCAGAGGTCTACATGTGGCCAGATGTGGTGAAACAGCTGCAGAAAGAGCTCAGCAATGCTGAGTGTAAGAAGAAGAAGAAAAAGTAAGTTATACTGTTTCCTTTTTATTTTGATTACTCTTATAGTTTGAAAGTATTAACTTAGTTTGTCAAAGGTAGGATTCACAGGTGACTCACTTAAGCCAAGTCTTTCCATCACATATGCTGCTTCTCTCCAAATAAGGGAGTCAAAAGAGGGAAGTCCATGATCTTCTGGTTTCCGGCAGGGTGTTCAGCTACGTGCTCCTTCGCCAAATTATGGATGATGCTGATCCACTCAACAGGTTGGTGAAAAGAGCTTTTCAGTCTTTTTTCAAACATCACTTCTTGTTTACTCTCTGAAATGTAGTACATTTTTTAAATTGTATTGAATAAGATTGTCTAAATTGTTTTGTTTTTCTTTAATTGAAAGGCTGATTGAGGAGCTGCAGAGCTGGCACATGGCGGTGACTGGTATCCCTCCTCCACTGCGGCCACTGAGTCTTTCACGACTTCACTGACGATGTTTGTTTTTGATTGTGAGTCACATGAATCACAGATATTCAGTATATAACAACAATTTGGTAACACATTCTACTGATTATAAAATCCCACATTCGAGTTTTGCATGGGCGGATTTAAAAATACATTATTTGCGCAAAATGTATCAAAACCTTCTCGTGGGGAACACGGTTAAATATGTGTATGGCTGGGACAAAACCCTCACTTTCTCTAAAGCAGTTCTCTCTCTGTGTCTGTTGTTTTTAAAAATGTGTTTTGCTTCAAGTCCTTGCTGCCACTGAAGGGAAAAAAAGAAAGATAGTGAACACAGGGATAGGAAACACAGTTAAATATATATATTTTTGTTATATACATGTTTTTTATATATCACTTTTTCTTTTTTTTGTTTCAGGTCTACTGTTTAGGCCTTGTTGAGATGTACTCAAAACCAAACCTGTTTCAAGTCCTATTTGCTGATTTTTGTTCTTTTTCCATTTACCCCTTACCCATCCAAACCCTAACCCATGCCTCAATGTTAACCGTAATAACATTATTAGTATTATTATTATTATTGTTATTATTATTCCTTAATGCCTTTTTATTATTATTATACATTGAGACTCCTCACTGTTCTCTCTCAGGCAGATTCCAGTGCTACTGGGGTGTTTTCAAGGCCACTCAGTACCCAATCCCTGTTTTACACAGGGGTAAAGGACCTCCAACCCCTATGGATCAACCGTTATTATAAACTTATCCCCTTACCCAGACCCTTAGTGTTAGCCCTTACCCACCCTTAGCCCCCTACCCACCCTAAGCCCCTTACCCACCCTTAGCCCCTTACCCAGACCCTTAGTGTTAGCCCTTACCCACCCTTAGCCCCTTACCCAAACCCTTAGTGTTAGCCCTTACCCACCCTTAGCCCCCTACCCACCCTAAGCCCCTTACCCACCCTTAGCCCCTTACCCAGACCCTTAGTGTTAGCCCTTACCCACCCTTAGCCCCTTACCCACCCTAGGCCCCTTACCCACCCTTCAGTCCTGATTTTACTGTAATCTGTTAGTTGTTGCAATACCTAAACATGACAATAGATGGCGCATTAAGCACTATACACTGCTGTGATGAAGCATAATTTATTTAACTTATTTTAATAATGAATTGTACCCAAATCAACTGTAATAGTCAAAATTACTTCCATCATTTCTTATCCTGCATTTATGCATTTGAGTTTTTTTTACACTTCATAGTTATGTCTTTTATAAAGTATTTTTAACACTTTACAATATTAATAACAGCAATGCAGCTACTACCTGATCTTTTATATGTCCTGTTGGAGCTGCTGGATGCAGCCACTGACTGAATCTATGTTCCTCTTCTGGAGCTTGGCATAGCAGAGGTCTACATGTGGCCAGATGTGGTGAAACAGCTGCAGAAAGAGCTCAGCAATGCTGAGTGTAAGAAGAAGAAGAAAAAGTAAGTTATACTGTTTCCTTTTTATTTTGATTACTCTTATAGTTTGAAAGTATAAACTTAGTTTGTCAAAGGTAGGATTCACAGGTGACTCACTTAAGCCAAGTCTTTCCATCACATATGCAGCTTCTCTCCAAATAAGGGAGTCAAAAGAGGGAAGTCCATGATCTTCTGGTTTCCGGCAGGGTGTTCAGCTACGTGCTCCTTCGCCAAATTATGGACGATGCTGATCCACTCAACAGGTTGGTGAAAAGAGCCTTTCAGTCTTTTTTCAAACATCACTTCTTGTTTACTCTCTGAAATGTAGTACATTTTTTTAAATTGTATTGAATAAGATTGTCTAAATTATGTTTTTCTTTAATTGAAAGGCTGATTGAGGAGCTGCAGAGTCGGCACTTGGCGGTGACTGGTATCCCTCCTCCACTTCCTAACGCCAACGTTACAGCAACGACCTCACAGCCCCCCGAGAGAGCGGCCACTGAGACCGGTGAGAGAGAGTCTGACAACACTTCTGTCAGCAGTGGCGAGACCTTTCAATGGTGAGAATCTGTTTCACAACTTCACTGATGATGTTTGTTTTTGATTGTGAGTCACATGAATCACAAATATTCAGTATAAAACAACTATTTCTCTATTATAACACTTTTCCCACATTGCAGTAACCCAGATGTGCAGTGGAAGAAGGCGGCCAGGAAGCTCATGGCAGAAAAGGGCATCTATGCGAAGCACTCTTTAGACCATCAGTTGCTGAAGGAGTTTGGCACATACCTGGAGAAAGACCTCCAAAATGAAAATTCCAAACAGGAGGTGAGGACTACCATAAAACACTCTGTTCATTAAAGACTTCTGATTATCCAAGTAAAAAATGATTTAGTGATCAGAAGGTAATTTAACATGCTTTCTTTTTCAGGTTGACAACGTTGCCCGATTCCTGTATTACGTGGACCCACAGGCCCCATCCCTGGAGTTCGTCAGGAACAGGGACAAGATCCGTCAGTACCTTCGTGAGCTCACTGAGGCAACGCTGACAAAGCAAACTCAGCAGAATTACCTCAAGAGCTTGAAAAGGTTGGTGCATTTGGTGTTTTTTTTTCATATAATGTCAACACTTGTGTAGACAATAAACATAATTGGGCTTAAATAAATATACTTAAATACTTGTACTTCCTCTGACAGATTCCTGCTGTACCACACGGTCAACACCAACCTGAGGCACCATCATCCGGCACTCTATGAGGACTGCAAGCACTTCATCGAGTTCCTTGGATCTCTGCAGAAATGCTGCTCCAAGCAAGTGAGCAAAGAGATCACCCAAAAGAGGTAAGTTTAATTGTTCTCACCCACCAAACTGGATTACAGTATAGATATGTGAGCAATGTGGCATGTAATGTTCTGATTTGTTAATAACATTTGATCTTTTTTCTCATAGGCATAGCATGTTGACTGAGCAACAACAGCTGTCACCATACGACTGCTTGGCTGTGCTGAGGGCTGCCAGGAAGGACTTGATGGCAGTTATTGCGAAAGTCTTCACGGACAAAAGTGCAACCCTGGAGTTGACCGAGTGCAGCTTCGTGGTGTACTACCTCCAGGCAGTGGTGATCCTAAAGCACCTCCAGCGGCCAGGCGTGGTGGAGCACATGACTGTGAGTATTCTTATGCTCTTTTTGTCTGTGTTGTTAGTAAATTTCACCTGACATTTTTGCCATTCCCCATACTAATCAATGTGATATCCTTGTTTTGTGCAGGTGCAGGAGTGGATAGTCCGAAAGACAGACACGTCAGGCAACGCCATTATTGGTGTGAAGGAGCACAAGACCGCCGCACAGCAAGTTGCCACGTTTGCCCTGTCCCAGGAGGAGGAGTTTGTAAGTTCATCATATTTCCTGTGAGAATCTGTCAGAACCTGTTCAAATGCAGAAATTAATCTTTATTCCCATGTTTCCTCTGCCAACAGTGGTTTGATATGTACTTCACCCGAGTAAGGCCACAACTCCTCCTCAACTCTAAGAAGCGCAAGCGGAACGACTCGGAGGATGACGAGGAGGAAAGGTTCTTCATCTCCACCACGGGGAGGCCGATCTATAACGCCTCCAATGACCTTAACCGGCTGCACTCAAAGTAAGCTAACCATCATGATTCATTTCCCCTCCAAAATGTACTTCTATAAATAGCCGTCTCAGCTCTCTGGTGCCATGTGTTAATTAATGTCATATTAATATCGGTTTAAACTTTCACTTTAGATACAAACTCAAGCCAGTGACCAGCCAAATGGCACGCAGAGTCTTCGAGACGGCCACCAAGACGATGACTGACGCAGAGAAGTCTCAGTGCCCTCAATAAGCACTGATTCATCCTCTAACATAGGAAACTCAGAAACTGCTTTTAAACCTGATATTTATTTAGACTGTTTCTCTCCAGTCGACCTTATAGAATTAACCTCAATGATCACTTCCTCTAAACCATCAACCTGTCTTTTAGACCCGATTCCAACTAGGCTGCTAAAGGAAGTCCTTCCCTCTGTTAGTACTTCCTTATTAAATATGATCAATCTGTCTTTAGTGACAGGATATGTACCACAGTCTTTTAAAGTAGCTGTCATTAAACCACTTCTTAAGAAGCCTACTCTTGATTCAGAGGTTTTAGCTAACTATAGGCCCATATCGAACCTCCCCTTTCTCTCTAAGATCCTCGAGAAAGCAGTTGCTAATCAGCTGTGTAACTTTCTAAATAATAACAGCTTATTTGAGGATTTTCAGTCTGGATTCAGAGCTCATCATAGTACAGAAACTGCACTGGTAAAAGTTACAAATGACCTCCTAACTTCATCAGACAATGGACTTCTCTCTGTCCTCGTCCTGTTAGATCTTAGTGCTGCCTTCGATACTATTGATCATCAAATCCTGTTAAAGAGACTTGAACATTTAATTGGTATTAAAGGAACAGCATTAAATTGGTTTAAATCCTATCTGTCAGATAGATTTCAGTTTGTAAATGTCAATGATAAATCCTCCATGCAAACAAAAGTAAAACACGATGTTCCTCAGGGTTCAGTGCTTGGACCAATACTATTCTCCTTATATATGCTTCCTTTAGGAAATATTATTCGGAAACACTCAATAAATTTTCATTGTTATGCAGATGATACTCAATTATATTTATCAATAAAGCCTAATGAAATCAACCAGTTAACTAAACTACAAACATGCATCAAGGACATAAAGGCCTGGATGACCTGTAACTTCCTGCTGTTAAACTCAGAAAAAACTGAAGTTATTGTGCTTGGCCCTAAACACCTTAGAAACACATTATCCAATGATATAACTACTCTGGATGGCATTACTTTGGCCTCCAGTACTACTGTAAGGAACCTAGGAGTTATATTTGACCAGGATCTGTCCTTTAATTCCCACATAAAACAAATTTCAAGGTCTGCCTATTTTCATCTGCGTAACATTTCAAAAATCAGACATATTCTGTCTCAAAATGATGCTGATAAACTAATCCATGCATTTGTTACTTCTAGGCTGGATTATTGTAATTCATTATTATCAGGCTGCCCTAACAAGTCTCTAAAGACTCTCCAACTGGTCCAGAATGCAGCTGCACGCGTTCTGACAAAAACTAGAAAGAGAGATCACATTACTCCTATTTTAGCTTCACTGCATTGGCTTCCCATAAAATCAAGAATAGAATTTAAAATCCTTCTCCTCACTTTTAAAGCTCTTACTGGTCAGGCTCCATCATACCTTAAAGAGCTCATAGTACCTTATGTACCTACCAGAACACTGCGCTCCCAGCATGCAGGCCTACTTGTGGTACCTAGTATCTCTAAAAGTAGAATGGGAGGCAGAGCCTTCAGTTATCAGGCTCCTCTCCTGTGGAACCATCTCCCAGATTCGGTCCGGAGGGCAGACACCCTCTCTACTTTTAAGAGTAGGCTTAAAACTTTCCTTTTTGATAGAGCTTATAGTTAGCAAGCTCCTAGTTTATGCTGCTATAGGCTTAGACTGCCGGGGGACTCCTACCTCCATGATGCACTGAGCTCCTCTCTCCTCCTCTCTCTCTCTCTCTATCCATCCATCTATATCCAATAACATTCATGTACTATTAATGCATTCAGTAACCTACACTTCTTCCCCGGAGTTGTCTGTGCTTTCTCATCTCACAGGCAATCTGGGCCTGTAGACGTCCGGATGACAGATTCCAGTCCCGGACCTTCTAGCTTCAATGTTTATTTTCAATGTGCTACTCTCTCTCTCTCCTATTCTTCCTCTCTCTCCCCTCTACCCCAACCGGTCGAGGCAGATGGCCGCCCACTTTGAGCCTGGTTCTGCCTGAGGTTTCTTCCTGTTAAAAGGGAGTTTTTTCTTGCCATTGTCGCTAAATGCTTGCTCATGTGGGAATGTTGGGTCTCTTTATAAATTAAAACTTGAAGAGTACGGTTTAGAACCTGCTCTATGTGTAAAGTGCCTTGAGATAACTTTGTTGTGATTTGGCGCTATACAAATAAAGATTGATTGATTGATTGATCTGGTGGCCCACTACCTCACCCATTCCACTGTGACGGCGGAAAAACATTACCGCATGAAGCAGCCGGAGACCATTGTGAGGGCCAGTCAGCTGCTGGCTAAGCTCGCTGGTGACTCAAGGTAAGAATGTCTTATATTTGTCAACAATTAATACAATCAACCATTTTTAAACATAATCAAACCCACCATAATTCATATGTAGGCACACTGAACACTTATCTAATACTCTTCTTCTCCTTCTTCTCTTATGTAGTGTTGAGTCTGCAGATGAGGGTCCCAGTCATGGTACCCGTGGTGCTGCCCGCCATGCTGCAGACAAGCCTGTCTGTACTTCAAATGTGCAGATGGATGTTCAAGCAGCATTCGACAAACTGCTGGAAACGCACCCGGTGACTCTGGATGGGGACCCGCCAAACAGGAACGAGCGCAGAAAGGTGTCAGGTGAAGGGAAAAAAAGAAAGATAGTGAACACAGGGATAGGAAACACAGTTAAATATATATATTTTTGTTATATACATGTTTTTTATATATCACTTTTTCTTTTTTTTGTTTCAGGTCTACTGTTTAGGCCTTGTTGAGATGTGTACTCAGAACCAAACCTGTTTCAAGTCCTATTTGCTGATTTTTGTTCTTTTTCCATTTACCCCTTACCCATCCAAACCCTAACCCATGCCTCAATGTTAACCGTAATAACATTATTAGTATTATTATTATTATTGTTATTATTATTCCTTAATGCCTTTTTATTATTATTATACATTGAGACTCCTCACTGTTCTCTCTCAGGCAGATTCCAGTGCTACTGGGGTGTTTTCAAGGCCACTCAGTACCCAATCCCTGTTTTACACAGGGGTAAAGGACCTCCAACCCCTATGGATCAACAGTTATTATAATCTTATCCCCTTACCCAGACCCTTAGTGTAAAGAGCTTTTCAGTCTTTTTTCAAACATCACTTCTTGTTTACTCTCTGAAATGTAGTACATTTTTTTAAATTGTATTGAATAAGATTGTCTAAATTGTTTTGTTTTTCTTTAATTGAAAGGCTGATTGAGGAGCTGCAGAGCTGGCACATGGCGGTGACTGGTATCCCTCCTCCACTGCGGCCACGGAGTCTTTCACGACTTCACTGACGATGTCCCCCCCAAGAACCACAAGGCTGGCAGGGATGCTGGATGTCAGTGACAATGAGTTGCAGCATTACCCAGACCCCAACCCCCTTACCCAGACCCTTAAGGTTAACCCTTACCATACCTAACCCCCTTACCCCCTGGAGGTCCACTACCTTCAAATTCTGAATTAGGCACTTCGACATTTGACCCCGGCCCTTATGGGTCCCATACTTGGGTTAGGGTTAACCCTCCCTTACCCACCCTAAGATGGGTGGGTTACCCCCCCTAACCCCCTTAGCCATACCCTTAAGGTTAACCCTTACCCTACCTAACCCCCTTACCCAGAGCCCCACCCAACCTTCTTACCCAGACCCCTAGGGTTAACCCTTACCCTACCTAACCCCCTTACCCCCTGGAAGTCCACTACCTTCAAATTCTGAATTAGGCACTTCGACATTTGACCCCGGCCCTTATGGGTCCCATACTTGGGTTAGGGTTAACCCTCCCTTACCCACCCTAAGATGGGTGGGTTACCCCCCCTAACCCCCTTAGCCATACCCTTAAGGTTAACCCTTACCCTACCTAACCCCCTTACCCAGAGCCCCACCCAACCTTCTTACCCAGACCCTTACCCAGACCCCTAGGGTTAACCCTAACCCACCCTATCCCCCTTACCCAGACCACCCCCACCCCCAAGCTCCTTACCCAGACCCTTAGGGTTAACCCTAACCCACCCTTGTGTCCTAAATGTTATTGTTCCTCACAAGGCTTTTCAAATAGTTCATATTCATGTGTTGTTTTTTTGACTGATTTGTCTTCTGTTATTGTATATGTTTGTAAATAGTTCCATTTCAAGAATTTGTTTTTAATTTGTTATCTTTTCTCATGTATTAAAAATGTGTTCCTCATGAATTGAGTTATTTATTGTGATGAATTTGGTACTCATGAATTGGAAAGAAGAGAATCTAAACTTTAATTTGTTGAACAACATGTTTTATTTGAAGCAGGTTTAGCAGATATACAGGAGGATATGTAAAAGCATAAATACAGGTTTCCTTCTGGCCTTTTCAAAACAGCTGAATGTAATCAGAATTCAACAACGTGCTGCTGGTCACCAGAAGGTTTACTTTAACATTGTTGATCTCTTTGTTTAAGTCTCAATATGAGCTTTAAAATGAGATATGACTCCAGTAAATCAGATGATGCTACCCTGAAATACCAGTTTAAATATTGATAATGATTTTAATTATGCAGCCCATACATCAATGGAGAGAGTAGACAGGAGTCCAGGATGTCTTGCATTGAAAAGGTTTATTTGCTTGGCCAAGGAGAAGTGAATGAATGATCAGTACACGTTATGTTCTGATGCTCCCTTCAATTCTGAAGTTTCTCTCCTCCGGGGATAGACTTTAAACCTCACAGATAATGCCACAGGTTGAGCCATGCCCAAATATGGGCAGACCAACACATCTACAATATACAGAATTTAGTCTACTGGTCTATAGACAAAACATTGCTTAGACCTCACTCCGGACCTCCATCCAACACTATATCAAACCTCTGACTCACTACCTTTACCCCATTCAGGGAAAACAGTCAAAGGCATATCTGACATCGGTTGCTACAGCAACACTATCAGAATGCTTCCTGTTTTCCCCAAAAGGAGCAGACTCACTGCTCACCACTATCTCAAGGGGAGACAGTGTCTAAACCCAATATTTGGTGTGGCCTTGCTATGACCGCAAAGCCTAGTTTGATCCAGTGCATATTAGTTACGGAAAATTCCCTAACAAATATATAGACCAGATTTGACCTCTGACCCAGCTCTGAAAGATGCCTAAAATTGACCATTCAGTATGAATACAGACCGTGAAAGCAGGGCCTCACGATCCTTGTGACTCCAGAGAGGGGTGCTTAAGTGTGGGTACGGAGATGAGGGTGGAGGGAGAGGATGCTGGAGGTCAGGACAGAGTGTAAGCCTAACCTCAGCCTGAGAGAGTGAGAGAGAGAGAAAGAGGAAAAAAGGGGGGAAAAAGGGGGAAAAAAGTCAATATGTACCAAGTGTTTGAGCTCCAGACTTGGTAGCTCAACTTAGACCGATTTGAGGCTCACTCTGTGGAAGAAAAGAGAAAAGGAGAAAAAAGGGGAAAAAGAAAAAAAAAAACGAGCTCCAGACCTGGGGGGTTCAAACCCCCTGGCCTTGCCCGTTTCGAGGCTCCCTCCGCGGACTAAGTTGAGCCAGCGGTCCGCCTGGAAGGAGAAAAAAAAAATTGAAAATTATTCTAAGTGTTTGACCTCCAGGCTTGGGGGGGCTCAAACTCTCTGGCCATGCCCGTTTCGAGGCTCCCTCCGCGGGCTAAGTTGAGCCAGCGGTCCGCCTGGAAGAAGAGAAAAAAATTGAAAATTCTTCTAAGTGTTTGACCTCCAGGCTTGGGGGGGTTCAAACCCTCTGGCCATGCCCGTTTCGAGGCTCCCTCCGCGGACTAAGTCGAGCCAGCGGTCCGCCTGGAAGAAAGAAAAAAAATAAATTGAAAATTCTCCCGTTTTTTCGGCCTCCACGCGTTGGGGGTTCAACACAGTCTGGCCTGGCCCGATTTCAGGCTCCCTCTGCGGAGGAAAAGAGAGAAAATAGGGAAAGAAAACGAGCTCCAGGCTCTGGGGGTGCCTAGCCGACCGGCCATGCCCGTTTCGAGGCTCCCTCGGCGGACTAAGTCGAGCCAGCAGTCCGCCTGGAAGAAAGAAAAAAAAATCTGAAAATTCTTCTAAGTGTTTGACCTCCAGGCTTGGGGGGGCTCAAACCCTCTGGCCATGCCCGTTTCGAGGCTCCCTCCGCGGACTAAGTCGAGCCAGCGGTCCGCCTGGAAGAAAGAAAAAAAATTGAAAAATTGAAAATTCTCCCGTTTTTTCGGCCTCCACGCGTTGGGGGTTAAACACAGTCTGGCCTGGCCCGATTACAGAATCCCTCTGCGGAGGAAAAGAGAGAAAAAAGGGAAAGAAAATGAGCTCCATGCTCTGGGGGTGCCAAGCCGCCCGGCCATGCCCGTTTCGAGGCTTCCTCGGCGGGATAAGTCGAGCCACCAGTCAGCCTGGAAGAAATTTTTTTTTTTAAATGTCAAATTCTCCCGTTTTTTCGGCCTCCACACATGGATAATAAAAAATCTCGTGTTTGTGATAGGATGGAATGCCAATACTCGTTGGAAAGAAGAGCTTTAATTTTAGATATTACTCCAGTCATGACATTATGATATGGGATTTTTTTTTTTTAATTCTAAGTTTTTTGTATAAGACTAGATAGAGTTTATATGCCTTTTTCTCTGTTGGTACAGTGTTTGATGCATTAGTACTTTGACTTTAGTAAAGGATCTGAGTACTTTTGGCTGATTTTTGCACCTAAACACATGATAAGATGTCAAGAGGCTGTTCTTTTTTTCTTATTTTTTAAGTCATTTTTGACCATTTTTGTTTCAGTCAGAGTGAAGAAGAAGAAGTAAGTTAAACTGTTTCCTTTTTATTTTGATTACTCTTATAGTTTGATAGTATAAACTTAATTTATCAAAGGTAGAATTCACAGGTGACTCACTTAGTCTTTCCAGCATATATGTTATCTGTGTGTCATCTAGGCATTGAGCACTGGGTGGCACCAGAGACCTCTGAATGCTCCCCTGTAGCAGCCTGTGGGGGACGAGTGGTTAATATTGGGCTAACTCAACATCTTAATTTTACATTACACTAATTAGACAGCCTTGTGCTTGAGTCCAATTCTGACAAACGGCCGTCCTTTCATAATCATTTGAGAGGGGGTGGAGCCTGTGGGGGATGGAGGAAATGTGACACAATTGGAGACATTGACAGAGAGTGTGATTGTGGGGTGGGGGGGGATACAGCCCCATGTTACAGCTTGGGTTAGCAGTTAAACTTGACTTTAATTACACCTGTGTTTCATACAAGACCATACACACAGAGGCAGATAAAGTTTAAGCACTTCCACTTTATTGTTTTCTGTACAGAGATTTCTTATATTTACAAAGTGCACCAATACTGTACAAATAAAAACAGCAAAGTCTAACAATGTCCATGTAGGCTTGAATACAGGCCTTGAAAATGCAGGCCAGGTGGCAGGCAGTCTAAGACAGCCAAGCGAGGCCCAAGCCCTCTCCCCGAAAATACTTTTTGCCCACGCCGTAGTCAAACAGGAGTTCCTCGTTCACATCAATGTTCCTGGTTGCGAGGAAAACAATGAGTTCTTTTTCCTGCCCATCTATGTCCACAGAGTAGAACCTGGGCCTTATGTTGGCTTCAGCTTTTGAGTGGTTTACAAACCTGCCAACAGTCTGCTTTTCAGGGTGACACTCACAAATAGATGAATGTGCATCGATGCACATGGGCTGCCCTTTGTGATTGGTGTAAAAGAACATGTATCCAGTCTCCTCCTCACTGGTGTTCTGGTGTATTTGATGGCCCTCTTTGGCTGTGATCACCCTCCCATGGTAATCACAGACCACCTCACCGGCCAGAAATCTGCGGGTGGCAACGACACCCTTGCCCTTCCCTTCCACGTCAGTGACCAGTAGTCCTCTCCACTTCTGAGAACTGGTCAGTTTCTGGATTGGTTTAGAATCCATGACCGTGTCCATAGATCCTGAGGGCTTCCACTCTCTGATGACACCGCGACAGGTGGGGATGTTTTTCTCCCATCCCTGCTTAGAAATCCAAGTGCTGACCCGGTTTTCTGTCGGGAGACGTCGGCAGTAGTATGCTGTCGAGAAAAAATTACAAGGTTTTGTTAGTTAAGAAAAATATAATTGACAACTTTGAATCGTGTACATAGCATTGATACTTGAAAAAAATGTTTATTAAACATTGAGAAAATACTCACAGGCAACATGCTGTACGCGCAGTTTCATCTGTGCCTTCAGCCAACGCTCGTACAACTGCCGCTGATAGTCGGGTGACACCTTTCTGCGCTCGTTCCTGTTTGGCGGGTCCCCATCCAGAGTCACCGGGTGCGTTTCCAGCAGTTTGTCCAATGCTGCTTGAACATCCATCTGCACATTTGAAGTGCAAAGAGGCTTGTCTGCAGCATGGCGGGCAGCAGCACCACGAGTACCATGACTGGGACCCTCATCTGCAGACTCAACACTACATAAGAGAAGAAGGAGAAGAAGAGTATTAGATAAGTGTTCAGTGTGCCTACATATGAATTATGGTGGGTTTGATTATGTTTAAAAATGGTTGATTGTATTAATTGTTGACAAATATAAGACATTCTTACCTTGAGTCACCAGCGAGCTTAGCCAGCAGCTGACTGGCCCTCACAATGGTCTCCGGCTGCTTCATGCGGTAATGTTTTTCCGCCGTCACAGTGGAATGGGTGAGGTAGTGGGCCACCAGAGACTTCTCTGCGTCAGTCATCGTCTCAGTGGCCGCTCTCTCGGGGGGCTGTGTGGTGGTTGCTGTAACGTTGGCGTTAGGAAGTGGTGGAGGGATACCAGTCACCGCCAAGTGCCGACTCTGCAGCTCCTCAATCAGCCTTTCAATTAAAGAAAAACATAATTTAGACAATCTTATTCAATACAATTTAAAAAATGTACTACATTTCAGAGAGTAAACAAGAAGTGATGTTTGAGAAAAGACTGAAAAGCTCTTTTCACCAACCTGTTGAGTGGATCAGCATCGTCCATAATTTGCCGAAGACGCACGTAGCTGAACACCCTGCCGGAAACCAGAAGATCGTGGACTTCCCTCTTTGCCTTCTTCACCTCTGCTTCAATGGCTTCTGGTGTATTGGTCTTCATGCAGACCCTGCACAGATGCACTGGGAGGGATTCCTGGGGTTTCACGCACACAGGGCACAGCAGATAGTGCCTGTTGGGTTTACTGGAAATAGAAAAAGAAATGATTCACTTAATTTAAAGTTTTAATCAGGGAGAAGTTTGGGGGCCATCAGAAAATATGCTTTAAAGCTCAACTTGGGTAAGTGGCCTAATGATTTCATAGTCACCCAAGTAGGGTCGTTAACCAGTCATTAAGCAAAACAAAAGATGTGATCAGCCATGTTTACAATATGTGATAAACTATTATCATCACCCAGGTATTCTCTGTCTTGTTTACTACTATGAAACACATTTTTAACTTGATTAGAAAAGGATGTTTTACTACATTCTGTTAGAAAAGGACTGTCTAAGCTTGGCTGTACATACAAACTAACCTCTTGACTTGGTCCCTTAGTCTGGGAACCATCAGCAAATATACTTACATACCTTTGAATGTTAAAACTTCTATAATCTAATAAATTACTTTTACTACATTGAGGAACTACATTGTGAAATATACAATCATTCTTGACTTACCCCGGGGAGCCATTTTCAGGAACGAAGAAAAACTGGTCAGTAGAACAGGAAAAAAACTGGAGAAATCTTCATTGAAGATGTGACACTCCTGGTAACCGCTGAGCTTCTCTGGAGAGTCTCAGAAGACAGTAACAGGTGGCCTCACCTTTTATGTCAATCTGAAAGTCCCGCCCCCACATTTCTGCATTAGCATTTACATACATGCCCACCTGAGAGGGGGTGGACTTGATACTCTGTGCTTAACTCTGAAAGTTTAAAATAAAGTTAAAGTGGTTATTTTTCTTCCTCTTATAGTTTGAAAATATAAACTTAGTTTGTCAAAGGTAGGATTCACAGGTGACTCACTTAAGCTGAGTGGTTACATCACATGTGTTGTTCCTCCCTGATTATGTGAGGGTGTCAACTCAAGTTAAAACTGGTTATTTCAGGTTATATTGTCATACACGCCAATCTGCAGGGTATGAATGTTATTAACAAAGTAACAAACAGCACTAACTTATTACATATAAGAATCACAATTAGTTAGTAAAGACTTGTTTTGCTGTATATCTGGCCATAGTTTTGACCTGACATAGGAGTGAACTGGAGTGGGGGATTGAATCATTTCATGTTCAATTCAATAGGGTCGTTAGCCAGACATAAAGCAAAACAAAAGAGGTGACCAGCAGTTCACAAAACATTCAGAGATGAATGACTCACATTCATATCAGCAAGGAGAGCTAACTGGCCACTTGGCTATGTGTTAATAACAAAGTAACAAACATGCTTTGTTTGTAAGGGTTAACCCTAAGCCACCCTAACTCAGTTCATCAGATTTGGTAACACATTCTACTGATTATAAAATCCCACATTAGAGTTTTGCATGGGCGGATTTAAAAATACATGTTAAGAGGTGTGGGGTAGACACAAAAACAATCATCGTACACACACACACACAACACAACACAATACATGAATACACACACACACACACACACAGATACATAGATGTTAAACCCTGAGTTACACAGTAGCTAGTACTTTCAGTCCCCTCCAGCCTGCCCAACCCCTCCGCAATACACACCAATCTGCAAGGTATGAAAATGATTAACCCTTACCCACCCTAACTCCTCCTTTACCCAGACCGTAAGGGTCTCTGCTCGCCCACTGCCTGGATTTTAAGTCTTATTACCACCTTTGGACTACCAACAGGAGTAATAAAAAGGGCAGGATGCAGCAAGTCGGACTCAGTCCACTGAGATGTTAGTGAGAGATGTAAAAACTAATTCACTCTTGATTGCACAAAATGTATCAAAAGCTTCTCTGGGGGAACACGGTTAAATATATGTATGGTTGGGACAGCCTAAAAACCCTCACTTTCTCTAAAGCTGTTCTCTCTCTGTGTCTGTTGTTGTTTTTTATTGGTTTTAAGTCCTTGCTGCCATTGAAGGGAAAAAAGAAAGATAGTGAATTATGAAAAGCCCTTTCCTTCCCACCCCTTTTCCTCTTTGCACCACAGAATGCCACGCTTTCCGTTGCCATCTACAGTTCAATGTTACTTTTGACAAACTGTGAAAAGAGGCTTGTGATAGTTATATTCCCACATTGGGTTTTTCCTTTGTTTTGTTTTTGGTTGAGAAGGATTTACTTTTTATATGAAGGCTGTAGGTTTTTATTTATTTAATGTCTACAAATTTATTTATTTGAAAAAAAAAAACATTTTAAGAGGAACTATTTTTGTTCTCCTTGTGTCCTAAATGTTATTGTTCCTCAAAAGGCTTTGTAAATAGCCCCCCCCCCCCCCCCCCCCCTAGTAATCGAGTCTTTTCAGCATATATCTTGATGCTCTCCAAATAAGGGAGGCTCAAGTTAAAATAAGCAGCTCCATGTTACAGCTTCCATTGAAAACTTGACTTAAATTATACCTGGGTTTCATACAAGACCATACACACAGAGACAGTTAACGTTTAAGCACTTCCACTTTATTGTTTGCTGTTTTTTACATTTTTATTACTCACATTACAGTATTGAAAAGAAAAACTTAGCAAATTAGCTTAGAAACATTTGTACAGTGATCTTTGCTACTGGGGTGTTTTCAAGGCCCCTCGGTACCAGATCCCTGTCCTACACATGAGGAAAGGACCTCCAACCCCTGGAGGAACAACCGTTATTATAAACTCCAGTAACATACCAGGTCCCAGAAGAATATATTGCAAGGGAGCTCTTTGATACAGTGCAAGGAGAGGGACCAAGATCTTACAAACTCAGAGGCAAGCACTTCGACATTTGACCCCAGCCAATAAAATGAATAAGCCCCACCCACCCTCCACCATTCAACATTCCTGATGCTGGAGGCACAGACAGTGTGTGAAAATGACAAAGTCCTCACGGCAGGTAGAAGACAGTGTAGCCCAGAGAGGGGTGCTTAATTGTGGGTACAGAGGTGAGGGTGGAGGGAGAGGATGCTGGATGTACAGACAGTAAACCAGGGGCACAAAAGTTTAGAGGCCGTGTGGCTGGGAGTGTAGCCCAGAGAGGGGTGCTTGGGTGTGGTTACACAGGCAGGGGTGGAGGGAGAGGATGCTGGAGGCACAGACAGTAAACCAGGGGCACAAAAGTTTAGAGGCCGTGTGGCTGGGAGTGTAGCCCAGAGAGGGGTGCTTGGGTGTGGTTACACAGGCAGGGGTGGAGGGAGAGGATGCTGGAGGTACCAGACCTGGGGGGGTTCAAACCCTCTGGCCATGCCCGTTTAGAGGCTCCCTCCGCGGGCTAAGTCGAGCCAGCAGTCCGCCTGGAAGAAAGAAAGAAGAAGAAGAAGAAGAAGAAGAAGAAGAAGGAAAAAAGAAAAAAAAAAAAAAAAAAAAATCTGAAAATTCTTCTAAGTGTTTGACCTCCAGGCTTGGGGGGGTTCAAACCCCCTGGCCATGCCCGTTTAGAGGCTCCCTCCGCGGACTAAGTCGAGCCAGCGGTCCGCCTGGAAGAAGAGAATGAAAATCTGAAAATTATTCAAAGTGTTTGACCTCCAGGCTTGGGGGGGGGTTCAAACCCCCTGGCCATGCCCGTTTAGAGGCTCCCTCCGCGGACTAAGTCGAGCCAGCAGTCCGCCTGGAAGAAAGAAAGAAGAAGAAGAAGAAGAAAAAAAGAAAAAAAAAATCTGAAAATTCTTCTAAGTGTTTGACCTCCAGGCTTGGGGGGGTTCAAACCCCCTGGCCATGCCCGTTTAGAGGCTCCCTCCGCGGACTAAGTCGAGCCAGCGGTCCGCCTGGAAGAAGAGAATGAAAATCTGAAAATTATTCAAAGTGTTTGACCTCCAGGCTTGGGGGGGGTTCAAACCCCCTGGCCATGCCCGTTTAGAGGCTCCCTCCGCGGACTAAGTCGAGCCAGCGGTCCGCCTGGAAGAAGAGAATGAAAATCTGAAAATTATTCAAAGTGTTTGACCTCCAGGCTTGGGGGGGTTCAAACCCCCTGGCCATGCCCGTTTAGAGGCTCCCTCCGCGGACTAAGTCGAGCCAGCAGTCCGCCTGGAAGAAAGAAAGAAGAAGAAGAAGAAGAAGAAAAAAAAAAAAAAAAAGAAAAAAAAAAAAATCTGAAAATTCTTCTAAGTGTTTGACCTCCAGGCTTGGGGGGGTTCAAACCCCCTGGCCATGCCCGTTTAGAGGCTCCCTCCGCGGACTAAGTCGAGCCAGCGGTCCGCCTGGAAGAAGAGAATGAAAATCTGAAAATTCTTCAAAGTGTTTGACCTCCAGGCTTGGGGGGGTTCAAACCCCCTGGCCATGCCCGTTTAGAGGCTCCCTCCGCGGACTAAGTCGAGCCAGCAGTCCGCCTGGAAGAAAGAAAGAAGAAGAAGAAGAAGAAGAAGAAGAAGGAAAAAAAAAAAAAAAAAAAAAAAAAAAAAATCTGAAAATTCTTCTAAGTGTTTGACCTCCAGGCTTGGGGGGGTTCAAACCCCCTGGCCATGCCCGTTTAGAAGCTCCCTCCGCGGACTAAGTTGAGCCAGCGGTCCGCCTGGAAGAAAGAAAAAAAAATAAATTGAAAATTCTCCCGTTTTTTCGGCCTCCACGCGTTGGGGGTTAAACACAGTCTGGCCTGGCCCGATTTCAGGCTCCCTCTGCGGAGGAAAAGAGAGAAAATAGGGAAAGAACATGAGCTCCAGGCTCTGGGGGTGCCAAGCCGACCGGCCATGCCCGTTTCGAGGCTCCATCGGCGGACTAAGTCGAGCCAGCGGTCCGCCTGGAAGAAAAAAAATTGAAAAATTGAAAATTCTCCCGTTTTTTCGGCCTCCACGCGTTGGGGGTTCAACGCAGTCTGGCCTGGCCCGATTTCAGGCTCCCTCTGCGGAGGAAAAGAGAGAAAATAGGGAACGAAAACGAGCTCCAGGCTCTGGGGGTGCCAAGCCGCCCAGCCATGGCCGTTTCGAGGCTCCCTCGGCGGACTGAGTCGAGCCTACAGTCAGCCTGGAAGATTTATTTTTTTTAATGTCAAATTCTCCCGTTTTTTCGGCCTCCACACATGGATAATAAAAAATCTCGTGTTTGTGATAGGATGGAATGCCAATACTCGTTGGAAAGAAGAGCTTTAATTTTAGATATCACTCCAGTCATGACATTATGATATGGGATTTTTATTTTTTATTTTAAGTTTTTTGTATAAGAGTAGTTTATATGCCTTTTTCTCTGTTGGTACAGTGTTTGATGCATTAGTACTTTGACTTCAGTAAAGGATCTGAGTACTTTTGATACACACAGACAGCTAACCAGAATGGGACAGAGTGTGAGAATGGGGTGGGGGAGACAGTTCCATGTTACAGCTTTCATTGAAAACTTGACTTAAATTATACCTGTGTTTCATACAAGACCATACACACAGAGACAGTTGAAGTTCCAGTCATGAAATTATGATATGGGATTTTTTAATTTTTATTTTATTTTTCATTTAAACTTTAAAAGTAAAGTTATTTTTTCTGTGCCTAATTAACTTAGTAACATGTGTAATTGTTGTCTGTATATTTGTTTTATTTTGATTACTCTTATAGTTTTGAAAACTCAATTTATCAAAGGTAGAATTTACAGGTGACTCACTTAAGCTAGGTCTTTCCATCACATATGTTGATTCTCTCTGATTATGGAAGACTGTGAACTCAGGGTTGAAACAGGTTATTTCTTCTGTACTAAATTAAATTAGGAACATTTGTGAAATGATATTTGCATGTTTTATTCTCCACAGTATCTTTTTCAGTGTTACTAATAAGAATTGTTCAGTACACAATGTTTCATTAGAGACAGAACATGAAATACGCTTTTTAAAAGTCATTCTTGACCATTTTTTGTTTCAGTCAGAGTGAAGAAGAAAAAGTAACTTAAACTGTTTCCTTTTTATTTTGATTACTCTTATAGTTTGATAGTATAAACTTAATTTATCAAAGGTAGAATTCACAGGAAGGCACTTAGTCTTTCCAGTATATATATATATATATATATATATATATATATATATATATATATATATATATATATATATATATATATATATATATATATATATGTTATCTGTGTGTCATCTAGGCATTGAGCACTGGGTGGCACAAGGGACCTCTGAATGCTCCCCTGTAGCAGCCTGTGGGGGATGGTGGAAATTTGAATGTGTGTTAGATACACACAGACAGCTAACCAGAATGGGACAGAGTGTGAGAATGGGGTGGGGGAGACAGTTCCATGTTACAGCTTTCATTGAAAACTTGACTTAAATTATACCTGTGTTTCATACAAGACCATACACACATAGACAGTTGAAGTTCCAGTCATGAAATTATGATATGGGATTTTTTAATTTTAATTTTATTTGATTTAAACTTTAAAAGTAAAGTTATTTTTTCTGTACCTAATTAACTTAGTAACATTTGTAATTGTTGTCTGTATATTTGTTTTATTTTGATTACTCTTATAGTTTTGAAAACTCAATTTATCAAAAGGCAGTAATAAGTTATTTCTTCTGTTCTTAATTAGCTTAGTAACATTTGTACAGTGATCTTTGCATGTTGTCTTCTCCACAGCAGTATCCTCAGAGTCAGTAAAGCATCTGAGTACTTCTTCCACCTCTGATTTTGGCTTTTACAAACATGATAAGATGTCAAGAGGCTGTCCTTAACTTTTGAAATCATTGCCTGTGTGTCATCTTGGCAGTGACCATTGCTGCTCTGGTTGACTCTGAATGGCTGCACCCGTGTGAAGTACATGTCAAACCACTGTTGGCAGAGGAAGAATAGGAATAAAGATTAATTTCTGCTTTTGAACAGGTTCTGACAGATTCTCACAGGAGATCTGATGAACTTACCAACTCCACTGCTGACAGAAGTGTTGTCAGACTCTCTCTCACCAGTCTCAGTGGGGGGCTGTGTGGTTGTTGCTGTAACGTTGGCGTTAAGCAGTGGAGGAGGGATACCAGTCAACGCCATGTGTCAGCTCTGCAGCTCCTCAATCAGCCTTTCAATTAAAGAAAAACATCATTTAGACAATCTTATTCAATACAATTTAAAAAATGTACTACATTTCAGAGAGTAAACAAGAAGTGATGTTTGAGAAAAGACTGAAAAGCTATTCCACCAACCTGTTGAGTGGATCAGCATCGTCCATAATTTGCCGAAGGAGCACGTAGCTGAACACCCTGCCAGAAGCCAGTTCTCCACCCGGGGCACATGCGGGGGGGCTCTCAGCCCTCCGGCGAGTCCCGGGGCCGGCCGCTTCGCAGCGAGATCGAGACGCTCCGTCTGTCCCGGCGGTCCTTCAACGGAGCCCGTCGTGGGGTTCGCGGGTGTCCTTCACACGGCACCCCCTCCTCCTCGCCGGGGTTGAAGCGCGCGAGCGACTGTTTGCCTCCCTCTTCGTCTGGACCTACTTCCCGACCGGACGGGCCTCTCTCTCCCCCCTCTTCTCCCCCCGGCTCCGGGCATCGCGGTTCCCGCAGGGCCTCTGTCAGTCAGAGAGAAGAAGAATAAGAAGAAGGAGTAAGCTAAACTGTTTCTAAATTAAATTAGGAACATTTGTGAAATGATATTTGCATGTTTTATTCTCCACAGTATCTTTTTCAGTGTTACTAATAAGAAGTTTTAAGTTTTTGATTGTGAGTCACATGAATCACAGATATTCAGTATATAACAACAATTTGGTAACACATTCTACTGATTATAAAATCCCACATTCGAGTTTTGCATGGGCGGATTTAAAAATACATTATTTGCTCAAAATGTATCAAAACCTTCTCGTGGGGAACACGGTTAAATATGTGTATGGCTGGGACAAAACCCTCACTTTCTCTAAAGCAGTTTTAAAAATGTGTTTTGCCTCAAGTCCTTGCTGCCACTGAAGGGAAAAAAAGAAAGATAGTGAACACAGGGATAGTGAACACAGTTAAATATATATATTTTTGTTATATACATGTTTTTTATATATCACTTTTTCTTTTTTTTGTTTCAGGTCTACTGTTTAGGCCTTGTTGAGATGTGTACTCAAAACCAAACCTGTTTCAAGTCCTATTTGCTGATTTTTATTCTTTTTCCATTTACCCCTTACCCATCCAAACCCTAACCCATGCCTCAATGTTAATCGAAATAACACTATTATGATTATTATTGTTATTATTATTCCTTAATGCCTTTTTATTATTATTATACATTGAGACTCCTCACTGTTCTCTCTCAGGCAGATTCCAGTGCTACTGGGGTGTTTTCAAGGCCACTCAGTACCCAATCCCTGTTTTACACAGGGGTAAAGGACCTCCAACCCCTATGGATCAACCGTTATTATAAACTCAGAGGCAAGCACTTGGACATTTGACCCCGGCCCTCATGGGTACCCAGACTCCCCCCCCCCCCCCAACCCCTATACCCAGACCCTTATCCCCTTACCCAGACCCTTAGTGTTAGCCCTTACCCACCCTTAGCCCCCTACCCACCCTAAGCCCCTTACCCACCCTTAGCCCCTTACCCAGACCCTTAGTGTTAGCCCTTACCCACCCTTAGCCCCTTACCCAAACCCTTAGTGTTAGCCCTTACCCACCCTTAGCCCCTTACCCACCCTAAGCCCCTTACCCACCCTTAGCCCCTTAACCACCCTAAACCACTTACCCCCTGGAGGTCCAGCGCGTGTATTAGCGTTTGCTAACGTGTATTAGCGTTTGTTAGCATGTATTAGCGTTTGCTAACGTGTATTAGCGTCTGTTAGCATGTATTAGCGTTTGTAACGTGTATTAGCGTTTGCTAACGTGTATTAACGTTTGCTAACGTGTATTAGCGTTTGTTAGCATGTATTAGCGTTTGCTAACGTGTATTAGCGTTTGTTAGCATGTATTAGCGTTTGTTAGCATGTATTAGCGTTTGCTAACGTGTATTAGCATCTGTTAGCATGTATTAGCGTTTGTAACGTTAGCCACACAAAGCACTACAACACAATTGGGAATTAATTATTAGTACCTCTTGCTCTAGCTGTTGGAAGTTCGCCGGAAATATGTGTATCATGCTTATATGAAGTCTTCATGGAGCCTGCGTTTGTGAGTTCAGGTTTGTCATCCTCCTGGTTGTCATGGAGATGACGTTAGTAGCTCCGTTCGTTTGCCTGCTTAAAATTGAAACGTTTGGCAGGGGTCCTAAGAGGAGCTGTGAGTTTTCTGCCACATGAAGCCAGAGAATAAGGAAAAATAATCACAGTTTATGTTTCAGTCAGAGAGAAGAAGAGTAAGAAGAAGAAGTAAGTTAAACTGTTTCGTTTTTATTTGAATTACTCTTATAAATTGAAAATAAAAACGTAGTTTGTCAAAGGTAGCATTCACAGGTGACTCACTTAAGCTAGGTCTTTCCATCACATATGTTGATTCTCTCTGATTATGGAAGACTGTGAACTCAGGGTTAAAACAGGTTATTTCTTCTGTACTAAATTAAATTAGGAACATTTGTGAAATGATATTTGCATGTTTTACTCTCCACAGTATCTTTTTCAGTGTTACTAATAAGAATTGAAATACGCTTTTTAAAAGTCATTCTTGAATACAGTGGCGGCTGGTGACAAAAATGTTTGGGGGGGCAGTTTGATGCCGTTTCAACCAAGCCGTAGCACCACTTCATACCGCAGCAAAAAAATAAAAATAAGAAAGGAAAACCAATCTAAAAACAACACAACACACTATAATGTCCCCTGGTTTGTCCCAGTATGATATCTCTGACCCACAGAGAGAGGAATAAAACATTATAATTAGACATGATAAGATTCACTCACATCACCTAAAGATACCAGCAGTTAAAGCAGAGTTACCAATAAGTTAATATGCTTAAAAAGAGACACTACCACCTATATTTGAGTTATTGTGTCTTCAGTCCTGATTTCACTGTAATCTGTTAGTTGTTGCAATACCTAAACATGACAATAGATGGCGCATTAAGCACTATACACTGCTGTGATGAAGCATAACTTATTTAACTTATTATAATAATGAAATGTACCCAAATCAACTGTAGTAGTCAAAATTACTTCCATCATTTCTTATCCTGCATTTATGCATTTAAGTTTTTTACACTTCATAGTTATGTCTTTTATAAAGTATTTTTAACACTTTACAATATTAATAACAGCAATGCAGCTACTACCTGATCTTTTATATGTCCTGTTGGAGCTGCTGGATGCAGCCACTGACTGAATCTATGTTCCTCTTCTGGAGCTTGGCATAGCAGAGGTCTACATGTGGCCAGATGTGGTGAAACAGCTGCAGAAAGAGCTCAGCAATGCTGAGTGTAAGAAGAAGAAGAAAAAGTAAGTTATACTGTTTCCTTTTTATTTTGATTACTCTTATAGTTTGAAAGTATTAACTTAGTTTGTCAAAGGTAGGATTCACAGGTGACTCACTTAAGCCAAGTCTTTCCATCACATATGCTGCTTCTCTCCAAATAAGGGAGTCAAAAGAGGGAAGTCCATGATCTTCTGGTTTCCGGCAGGGTGTTCAGCTACGTGCTCCTTCGCCAAATTATGGATGATGCTGATCCACTCAACAGGTTGGTGAAAAGAGCTTTTCAGTCTTTTTTCAAACATCACTTCTTGTTTACTCTCTGAAATGTAGTACATTTTTTAAATTGTATTGAATAAGATTGTCTAAATTGTTTTGTTTTTCTTTAATTGAAAGGCTGATTGAGGAGCTGCAGAGCTGGCACATGGCGGTGACTGGTATCCCTCCTCCACTGCGGCCACTGAGTCTTTCACGACTTCACTGACGATGTTTGTTTTTGATTGTGAGTCACATGAATCACAGATATTCAGTATATAACAACAATTTGGTAACACATTCTACTGATTATAAAATCCCACATTCGAGTTTTGCATGGGCGGATTTAAAAATACATTATTTGCGCAAAATGTATCAAAACCTTCTCGTGGGGAACACGGTTAAATATGTGTATGGCTGGGACAAAACCCTCACTTTCTCTAAAGCAGTTCTCTCTCTGTTTCTGTTGTTTTTAAAAATGTGTTTTGCTTCAAGTCCTTGCTGCCACTGAAGGGAAAAAAAGAAAGATAGTGAACACAGGGATAGGAAACACAGTTAAATATATATATTTTTGTTATATACATGTTTTTTATATATCACTTTTTCTTTTTTTTGTTTCAGGTCTACTGTTTAGGCCTTGTTGAGATGTGTACTCAAAACCAAACCTGTTTCAAGTCCTATTTGCTGATTTTTATTCTTTTTCCATTTACCCCTTACCCATCCAAACCCTAACCCATGCCTCAATGTTAACCAAAATAACATTATTATTATTATTATTATTGTTATTATTATTCCTTAATGCCTTTTTATTATTATTATACATTGAGACTCCTCACTGTTCTCTCTCAGGCAGATTCCAGTGCTACTGGGGTGTTTTCAAGGCCACTCAGTACCCAATCCCTGTTTTACACAGGGGTAAAGGACCTCCAACCCCTATGGATCAACCGTTATTATAAACTCAGAGGCAAGCACTTCGACATTTGACCCCGGCCCTCATGGGTACCCAGACCCCCCCCCCCAACCCCTATACCCAGACCCTTATCCCCTTACCCAGACCCTTAGTGTTAGCCCTTACCCACCCTTAGCCCCCTACCCACCCTAAGCCCCTTACCCACCCTTAGCCCCTTACCCAGACCCTTAGTGTTAGCCCTTACCCACCCTTAGCCCCTTACCCACCCTTAGCCCCTTACCCACCCTAAGCCCCTTACCCACCCTAAGCCCCTTACCCACCCTTAGCCCCTTAACCACCCTAAACCACTTACCCCCTGGAGGTCCAGCGCGTGTATTAGCGTTTGCTAACGTGTATTAGCGTTTGTTAGCATGTATTAGCGTTTGCTAACGTGTATTAGCGTCTGTTAGCATGTATTAGCGTTTGTAACGTGTATTAGCGTTTGCTAACGTGTATTAACGTTTGCTAACGTGTATTAGCGTTTGTTAGCATGTATTAACGTTTGCTAACGTGTATTAGCGTTTTTTAGCATGTATTAGCGTTTGCTAACGTGTATTAGCGTCTGTTAGCATGTATTAGCGTTTGTAACGTGTATTAGCGTTTGCTAACGTGTATTAACGTTTGCTAACGTGTATTAGCGTTTGTTAGCATGTATTAACGTTTGCTAACGTGTATTAGCGTTTGTTAGCATGTATTAGCGTTTGCTAACGTGTATTAGCGTCTGTTAGCATGTATTAGCGTTTGCTAACGTGTATTAGCGTCTGTTAGCATGTATTAGCGTTTGTAACGTTAGCCACACAAAGCACTACAACACAATTGGGAATTAATTATTAGTACCTCTTGCTCTAGCTGTTGGAAGTTCGCCGGAAATATGTGTATCATGCTTATATGAAGTCTTCATGGAGCCTGCGTTTGTGAGTTCAGGTTTGTCATCCTCCTGGTTGTCATGGAGATGACGTTAGTAGCTCCGTTCGTTTGCCTGCTTAAAATTGAAACGTTTGGCAGGGGTCCTAAGAGGAGCTGTGAGTTTTCTGCCACATGAAGCCAGAGAATAAGGAAAAATAATCACAGTTTATGTTTCAGTCAGAGAGAAGAAGAGTAAGAAGAAGAAGTAAGTTAAACTGTTTCGTTTTTATTTGAATTACTCTTATAAATTGAAAATAAAAACGTAGTTTGTCAAAGGTAGCATTCACAGGTGACTCACTTAAGCTAGGTCTTTCCATCACATATGTTGATTCTCTCTGATTATGGAAGACTGTGAACTCAGGGTTAAAACAGGTTATTTCTTCTGTACTAAATTAAATTAGGAACATTTGTGAAATGATATTTGCATGTTTTACTCTCCACAGTATCTTTTTCAGTGTTACTAATAAGAATTGTTCAGTACACAATGTTTCATTAGAGACAGAACATGAAATACGCTTTTTAAAAGTCATTCTTGAATACAGTGGCGGCTGGTGACAAAAATGTTTGGGGGGGCAGTTTGATGCCGTTTCAACCAAGCCGTAGCACCACTTCATACCGCAGCAAAAAAATAAAAATAAGAAAGGAAAACCAATCTAAAAACAACACAACACACTATAATGTCCCCTGGTTTGTCCCAGTATGATATCTCTGACCCACAGAGAGAGGAATAAAACATTATAATTAGACATGATAAAATTCACTCACATCACCTAAAGATACCAGCAGTTAAAGCAGAGTTACCAATAAGTTAATATGCTTAAAAAGAGACACTACCACCTATATTTGAGTTATTGTGTCTTCAGTCCTGATTTCACTGTAATCTGTTAGTTGTTGCAATACCTAAACATGACAATAGATGGCGCATTAAGCACTATACACTGCTGTGATGAAGCATAACTTATTTAACTTATTATAATAATGAAATGTACCCAAATCAACTGTAATAGTCAAAATTACTTCCATCATTTCTTATCCTGCATTTATGCATTTTAGTTTTTTACACTTCATAGTTATGTCTTTTATAAAGTATTTTTAACACTTTACAATATTAATAACAGCAATGCAGCTACTACCTGATCTTTTATATGTCCTGTTGGAGCTGCTGGATGCACCCACTGACTGAATCTATGTTCCTCTTCTGGAGCTTGGCATAGCAGAGGTCTACATGTGGCCAGATGTGGTGAAACAGCTGCAGAAAGAGCTCAGCAATGCTGAGTGTAAGAAGAAGAAGAAAAAGTAAGTTATACTGTTTCCTTTTTATTTTGATTACTCTTATAGTTTGAAAGTATAAACTTAGTTTGTCAAAGGTAGGATTCACAGGTGACTCACTTAAGCCAAGTCTTTCCATCACATATGCTGCTTCTCTCCAAATAAGGGAGTCAAAAGAGGGAAGTCCATGATCTTCTGGTTTCCGGCAGGGTGTTCAGCTACGTGCTCCTTCGCCAAATTATGGACGATGCTGATCCACTCAACAGGTTGGTGAAAACAGCCTTTCAGTCTTTTCTCAAACATCACTTCTTGTTTACTCTCTGAAATGTAGTACATTTTTTAAATTGTATTGAATAAGATTGTCTAAATTATGTTTTTCTTTAATTGAAAGACTGATTGAGGAGCTGCAGAGCTGGCACATGGCGGTGACTGGTATCCCTCCTCCACTGCGGCCACTGAGTCTTTCACGACTTCACTGACGATGTTTGTTTTTGATTGTGAGTCACATGAATCACAGATATTCAGTATATAACAACAATTTGGTGTGTTCTGATTTGTTAATAACATTTGATCTTTTTTCTCATAGGCATAGCATGTTGACTGAGCAACATCAGCTGTCACCATATGACTGCTTGGCTGTGCTGAGGGCTGCCAGGAAGGACTTGATGGCAGTTATTGCGAAGGTCTTCACGGACAAAAGTGCAACCCTGGAGTTGACCGAGTGCAGCTTCGTGGTGTACTACCTCCAGGCAGTGGTGATCCTAAAGCACCTCCAGCGGCCAGGCGTGGTGGAGCACATGACTGTGAGTATTCTTATGCTCTTTTTGTCTGTGTTGTTAGTAAATTTCACCTGACATTTTTGCCATTCCCCATACTAATCAATGTGATATCCTTGTTTTGTGCAGGTGCAGGAGTGGATAGTCCGAAAGACAGACACGTCAGGCAACGCCATTATTGGTGTGAAGGAGCACAAGACCGCCGCACAGCAAGTTGCCACGTTTGCCCTGTCCCAGGAGGAGGAGTTTGTAAGTTCATCATATTTCCTGTGAGAATCTGTCAGAACCTGTTCAAATGCAGAAATTAATCTTTATTCCCATGTTTCCTCTGCCAACAGTGGTTTGATATGTACTTCACACGAGTTCGGCCACAACTCCTCCTCAACTCTAAGAAGCGCAAGCGAAATGACTCAGATGACGATGAGGAACGGTTCTTCATCTCCACCACGGGGAGGCCGATCTATAACGCCTCCAATGACCTTAACCGGCTGCACTCAAAGTAAGCTAACCATCATGATTCATTTCCCCTCCAAAATGTACTTCTATAAATAGCCGTCTCAGGTCTCTGGTGCCATGTGTTAATTAATGTCATATTAATATCGGTTTAAACTTTCACTTTAGATACAAACTCAAGCCAGTGACCAGCCAAATGGCACGCAGAGTCTTCGAGACGGCCACCAAGACGATGACTGACGCAGAGAAGTCTCTGGTGGCCCACTACCTCACCCATTCCACTGTGACGGCGGAAAAACATTACCGCATGAAGCAGCCGGAGACCATTGTGAGGGCCAGTCAGCTGCTGGCTAAGCTCGCTGTTGACTCAAGGTAAGAATGTCTTATATTTGTCAACAATTAATACAATCAACCATTTTTAAACATAATCAAACCCACCATAATTCATATGTAGGCACACTGAACACTTATCTAATACTCTTCTTCTCCTTCTTCTCTTATGTAGTGTTGAGTCTGCAGATGAGGGTCCCAGTCATGGTACCCGTGGTGCTGCTGCCCACCATGCTGCAGACAAGCCTCTCTGTACTTCAAATGTGCAGATGGATGTTCAAGCAGCATTCGACAAACTGCTGGAAACGCACCCGGTGACTCTGGATGGGGACCCGCCAAACAGGAACAAGCGCAGAAAGGTGTCAGGTGAAGGGAAAAAAAGAAAGATAGTGAACACAGGGATAGTGAACACAGTTAAATATATATATTTTTGTTATATACATATATGTTTTTTATATATCACTTTTTCTTTTTTTTGTTTCAGGTCTACTGTTTAGGCCTTGTTGAGATGTGTACTCAAAACCAAACCTGTTTCAAGTCCTATTTGCTGATTTTTGTTCTTTTTCCATTTACCCCTTACCCATCCAAACCCTAACCCATGCCTCAATGTTAACCAAAATAACATTATTATTATTATTATTATTGTTATTATTATTCCTTAATGCCTTTTTATTATTATTATACATTGAGACTCCTCACTGTTCTCTCTCAGGCAGATTCCAGTGCTACTGGGGTGTTTTCAAGGCCACTCAGTACCCAATCCCTGTTTTACACAGGGGTAAAGGACCTCCAACCCCTATGGATCAACCGTTATTATAAACTCAGAGGCAAGCACTTCGACATTTGACCCCGGCCCTCATGGGTACCCAGACTCCCCCCCCCAACCTCTATACCAAGACCCTTACCCCCTCACCCAGACCATTAGTGTTAGCCCTTACCCACCCTTAGCCCCTTACCCAAACCCTTAGTGTTAGCCCTTAACCACCCTTAGCCCCCTACCCAAAGCCCTCCCCCCAACCCCTTACCCAGACCCTTACCCTCTTACCCAGAGCCCCCCCCCCCCAAGAACCACAAGGCTGGCAGGGATGCTGGATGTCAGTGACAATGAGTTGCAGCATTACCCAGACCCCAACCCCCTTACCCAGACCCTTAAGGTTAACCCTTACCCTACCTAACCCCCTTACCCCCTGGAGGTCCACTACCTTCAAAATTCTGAATTAGGCACTTCGACATTTGACCCCGGCCCTTATGGGTCCCATACTTGGGTTAGGGTTAACCCTCCCTTACCCACCCTAAGATGGGTGGGTTACCCCCCCTAACCCCCTTAGCCATACCCTTAAGGTTAACCCTTACCCTACCTAACCCCCTTACCCAGAGCCCCACCCAACCTTCTTACCCAGACCCCTAGGGTTAACCCTAACCCACCCTATCCCCCTTACCCAGACCACCCCCACCCCCACCCCCAAGCTCCTTACCCAGACCCTTAGGGTTAACCCTAACCCACCCTTGTGTCCTAAATGTTATTGTTCCTCACAAGGCTTTTTAAATAGTTCATATTCACGTGTTGTTTTTTTGACTGATTTGTCTTCTGTTATTGTATATGTTTGTAAATAGTTCCATTTCTAGAATTTGTTTTTAATTTGTTATCTTTTCTTATGTATTAAAAATGTGTTCCTCATGAATTGAGTTATTTATTGTGATGAATTTGGTACTCATGAATTGGAAAGAAGAGAATCTAAACTTTAATTTGTTGAACAACATGTTTTATTTGAAGCATGTTTAGCATATATACAGGAGGATATGTAAAAGCATAAATACAGGTTTCCTTCTGGCCTTTTCAAAACAGCTGAATGTAATCAGAATTCAACAACGTGCTGCTGGTCACCAGAAGGTTTACTTTAACATTGTTGATCTCTTTGTTTAAGTCTCAATATGAGCTTTAAAATGAGATATGACTCCAGTAAATCAGATGATGCTACCCTGAAATACCAGTTTAAATATTGATAATGATTTTAATTATGCAGCCCATACATCAATGGAGAGAGTAGACAGGAGTACAGGATGTCTTGCATTGAAAAGGTTTATTTGCTTGACCAAGGAGAAGTGAATGAATGATCAGTACACGTTATGTTCTGATGCTCCCTTCAATTCTGAAGTTTCTCTCCTCCGGGGATAGACTTTAAACCTCACAGATGACGCCACAGGTTGAGCCATGCCCAAATATGGGCAGACCAACACATCTACAATATACAGAATTTAGTCTACTGGTCTATAAACAAAACATTGCTTAGACCTCACTCCGGACCTCCATCCAACACTATATCAAACCACTGACTCACTACCTTTACCCCATTCAGGGAAAACAGTCAAAGGCATATCTGACCTCGGTTGCTATAGCAACACTATCAGAATGCTTCCTGTTTTCCCCAAAAGGAGCAGACTCACTGCTCACCACTATCTCAAGGGGAGACAGTGTCTAAACCCAATATTTGGTGTGGCCTTGCTATGACCGCAAAGCCTAGTTTGATCCAGTGCATATTAGTTACGGAAAATTCCCTAACAAATATATAGACCAGATTTGACCTCTGACCCAGCTCTGAAAGATGCCTAAAATTGACCATTCAGTATGAATACAGACCGTGAAAGCAGGGCCTCACGATCCTTGTGACTCCAGAGGGGGGTGCTTAGGTGTGGGTACGCAGGTTGGGGTGGAGGGAGAGGATGCTGGAGGTACAGACAGTAAACCAGGGGCACAAAAGTGTAGAGGCTGTGTGGCTGGGAGTTTAGCCCAGAGAGGGGTGCTTAAGTGTGGGTACGGAGGTGAGGGTGGAGGGAGAGGATGCTGGAGGTCAGGACAGAGTGTAAGCCTAACCTCAGCCTGAGAGAGTGAGAGAGAGAGAAAGAGGAAAAAGGGGGAAAAAAGTCAAAATGTACCAAGTGTTTGAGCTCCAGACTTGGTAGCTCAACTTAGACCGCTTTGAGGCTCACTCTGTGGAAGAAAAGAGAAAAGGAGAAAAAAGGGGAAAAAGAAAAAAAAAACGAGCTCCAGACCTGGGGGGGGTTCAAACCCTCTGGCCTTGCCCGTTTCGAGGCTCCCTCCGCGGGCTAAGTTGAGCCAGCAGTCCGCCTGGAAGAAAGAAAGAAGAAGAAGAAAAAAGAAAAAAAATCTGAAAATTTTTCAAAGTGTTTGACCTCCAGGCTTGGGGGGGTTCAAACCCCCTGGCCATGCCCGTTTAGAGGCTCCCTCCGCGGACTAAGTCGAGCCAGCGGTCCGCCTGGAAGAAGAGAATGAAAATCCGAAAATTCTTCTAAGTGTTTGACCTCCAGGCTTGGGGGGGTTCAAACCCTCTGGCCATGCCCGTTTAGAGGCTCCCTCCGCGGACTAAGTCGAGCCAGCAGTCCACCTGGAAGAAAGAAAGAAGAAGAAGAAAAAAGAAAAAAAATCTGAAAATTTTTCAAAGTGTTTGACCTCCAGGCTTGGGGGGGTTCAAACCCCCTGGCCATGCCCGTTTAGAGGCTCCCTCCGCGGACTAAGTCGAGCCAGCGGTCCGCCTGGAAGAAGAGAATGAAAATCCGAAAATTCTTCTAAGTGTTTGACCTCCAGGCTTGGGGGGGGGTTCAAACCCTCTGGCCATGCCCGTTTAGAGGCTCCCTCCGCGGACTAAGTCGAGCCAGCGGTCCGCCTCGAAGAAGAGAATGAAAATCCGAAAATTCTTCTAAGTGTTTGACCTCCAGGCTTGGGGGGGGTTCAAACCCTCTGGCCATGCCCGTTTAGAGGCTCCCTCCGCGGACTAAGTCGAGCCAGCGGTCCGCCTGGAAGAAGAGAATGAAAATCCGAAAATTCTTCTAAGTGTTTGACCTCCAGGCTTGGGGGGGGGGTTCAAACCCTCTGGCCATGCCCGTTTAGAGGCTCCCTCCGCGGACTATGTCGAGCCAGCGGTCCGCCTGGAAGAAAGAAAAAAAATAAATTGAAAATTCTCCCGTTTTTTCGGCCTCCACGCGTTGGGGGTTCAACACAGTCTGGCCTGGCCAGATGTCAGGCTCCCTCTGCGGAGGAAAAGAGAAAATAGGGAAAGAAAACGAGCTCCAGGCTCTGGGGGTGCCAAGCCGCCCGGCCATGGCCGTTTCGAGGCTCCCTTGGCGGACTGAGTCGAGCCAGCGGTCCGCCTGGAAGAAAAAAAAATTGAAAAATTGAAAATTCTCCCGTTTTTTCGGCCTCCACGCGTTGGGGGTTCAACGCAGTCTGGCCTGGTCAGATTTCAGGCTCCCTCTGCGGAGGAAAAGTGAAAAAAAAGGGAAAGAAAATGAGCTCCAGGCTCGGGGGGGTGCCAAGCCGCCCGGCCATGCCCGTTTCGAGGCTCCCTTGGCGGGCTAAGTCGAGCCACCAGTCTGCCTGGAGGTCAAACACTTAGAAGAATTTTCAATTATTTTTTTCTCTTCTTCTTCCAGGCCGACTGGTGGCTCATCTTAGCCCGCGGAGGGAGCCTCGAAACGGGCATGGCCGGGCTGCTTGGCACCCCCCCAAGCCTGGAGGTCAAACACTTAGAATAATTTTCAAATTTTTTTTTCTTCTTCTTCTTTCTTTCTTTCTTTCTTTCTTTCTTTCTTTCTTTCTTTCTTTCTTTCTTTCTTTCTTCCAGGCGGACTGGTGGCTCAACTTAGCCCGCGGAGGGACCCTCGAAACGGGCAAGGCCAGAGGGTTTGAACCCCCCCAGGTCTGGAGCTCGGTTTTTTTCCTCCCCTTTTTTTCCTCCTTTTTTTCCTCCTTTTCTCTTTTCTTCCACAGAGTGAGCCCCAAATCGGTCTAAGTTGAGCTACCAGGTCTGGAGCTCAAACACTTGGAACATTTTTTACTTTTTTTTTTCTTTTTTCCCTCTTTCTCTCTCTCTCAGGCTGAGGTTAGGCTTACACTCTGTCCTGACCTCCAGCATCCTCTCCCTCCACCCTCACCTCCGTACCCACACTTAAGCACCCCTGCCTGGGACACACTGTCTTCCACCAGCCGTGAGGACTTTGTCATTTTCACACACTGTCTGGGCCTCCAGCATCCTCTCCCTCCACGCCAACCTGCGTACCCGCACCTAAGCACCCCTCTCTGGGCTACACTCCCAGCCACACAGCCTCTACACTTTTGTGCCCCTGGTTAAACCTGGAGTCGGAAAGGGGCACTTTTTTGGCAATTGTTGACCGGAGGGCGCCTTAGGGGCCCCCCCATCCACTTTCAGAATGGGGCACTTTTTGGCAATTTGGGGCACTTTCTCTGGGAAGCGCCCCTGTTGACCGGAGGGCGCCTAAGGGGCCTCCCCATCCGCTTTCAGAATGGGGCACTTCAGGTACCCTGTTTCATTTTGGGACACTCAAAAGTGCCCCATAGGGAACCTGGAGTCGGAAAGGGGCACTTTTTTTGCAATTTGGGGCACCTGGAGTCGGAAAGGGGCAGTTTTTTTGCAATTTGGGGCACTTTCTGAAGTGCCTGAAGTCCCCAAATGAATTGCTTGTTATACTGTATTATAAATGTGAGTGTATTATGCAGTATTTGCAGAAATATATAAATAAAAATAATATAAATAAGTGTTTTAATGTTTTCTCTGACTGAACTTTTGTTTCAAAAAGGTTAATTTAACTGCTTGGAGTCTGTGACACTCTGGTTGACCTTTTGTTTCAAACCACTCAGTTCATGATCGGCTCCTCTGATCCTCTGCTCATTGGAGCTTGCTGCCAGGTGCAGCTTGCTGCCGTTGTGTCTGTGACACTCTGACTGATCTTGCCTCCTCCCAGTGACTTTATTAGAGCTTGCTGCTCAGTGAGGTTGACAGGAGGTATTTTCGTGTGCATTTGAACATGAGTGTTATTCACCTATTCACTTTGAAAAGATTGTGTCAGGGACCCAAATTATGAGTGTATTATGCAGTATTTGCAGAAATATACAAATAAAAATAATATAAATAAGTGTTTTAATGTTTTCTCTGACTGAACTTTTGTTTCAAAAAGGTTAATTTAACTGCTTGGAGTCTGTGACACTTTGGTTGACCTTTTGTTTCAAACCACTCAGTTCATGATCGGCTCCTCTGATCCTCTGCTCATTGAAGCTTGCTGCCAGGTGCAGCTTGCTGCCGTTGTGTCTGTGACACTCTGACTGATCTTGCCTCCTCCCAGTGACTATATTAGAGCTTGCTGCTCAGTGACATTTGGGGAGATTGCTGCTCGGTGAGGTTGAGGTATTTTCGTGTGCATTTGAATGTGAGTATTATTCACCTATTCTCTTTGAAAAGATTGTGTCAGGGACCCAAATTGTGAGTGTATAATGCAGTATTTGCAGGAATATTTTGAAGTTTTTTAATGCTTTCTCTTACTGAACTCTTGTTTCAAAACGGTTAATTTAACTGCTTGTTACAGTGTGTTATAAATGTGAGTGTACATGCAGTATTTGCAGGAATATTTTGAAGTTTTTTAATGCTTTCTCTGACTGAACTCTTGTTTCAAAACGGTTAATTTAACTGCTTGTTACAGTGTGTTATAAATGTGAGTGTATTATGCAGTATTTGCAGGAATATTTTGAAGTTTTTTAATGCTTTCTCTGACTGAACTCTTGTTTCAAAACGGTTAATTTAACTGCTTGTTACAGTGTGCTATAAATGTGAGTGTATTATGCAGTATTTGCAGGAATATTTTGAAGTTTTTTAATGCTTTCTCTGACTGAACTCTTGTTTCAAAACGGTTAATTTAACTGCTTGTTACAGTGTGCTATAAATGTGAGTGTATTATGCAGTATTTGCAGGAATATTTTGAAGTTTTTTAATGCTTTCTCTGACTGAACTCTTGTTTCAAAACGGTTAATTTAACTGCTTGTTACAGTGTGTTATAAATGTGAGTGTATTATGCAGCTGTGTCTGTCATATGTGCTTCATGTCTTGCTGACAGAGACAGTTTCCTGGTCACTGAACCTACTTTTTCTTTCTTTAATTTTATAGATGACTAGAACAAAAAGCCAGGGCGAATGCCCCATTTGTGGGAAAGTGCTGGCATTCTTGGCAAAGCATCTGAGGGAACGCCATGATGTGGTCAATAAAAAGGAGAGGGCCATATTGAACAACTTGGCCACCGGCCGGCTGTCCCTGCCCCCAGGACCCTGCCCCATTCCAAATTGCATCCCATATCTACGCAATGTGGAAAGACACCTGGTGACCCACAAGGATTTGGGCATGCACAGGCTGCAAAAGGAGAGGCAGAATTTGAAAAAGAAGACGGCCATTGCCCTGCTCTCCGAACTGAGGGCCACTAATCCTGTACCCAATATGGTAAGCTCCCTGGACCTCGAAGACCCGGGAGAGGGGTCCTCCACCCAAACAGTTGATCCTTGCCAGAACCCGTCATGTGTTCTGGCAAAGCAGAGGGTCAACCAATTGAGCACAGAGGTGGAGAAGCTCAAGGAAATGGTTGCTGACCTCAACGTGAGTGAATGAAAAATACATAACAAATATACATTTTATATCCATATTCAATTTATTTTAATAACTCAATCCTTACATTGTCATTAATTTGCAGCCCTGTTTTCCCTTGCTGTTCGTTTTTCCCTCTGCAGAAGGAGTTGCTGGTTCTAAGGCAAATCGAAAATTCGCCTGACTCCGGCACCTCTTCTTCCTCTTCCGAGGAGTCGGAGTCGGAGTCGGAGGGGCCGGAGCAGCCGCAGGCAGCCTCTTCTTCCTCTTCTGAGGAGTCGGAGTCAGAGTCGGAGTGGCCGGAGCAGCGGCAGGAGCCGGAGCAGCCCAAGCAGCCGGAGAAGCCTAAGCAGCCGGAGAAGCCCAAGCAGCCGGAGAAGAAGAAGCAGCCTGTAAAAAGGAAGCTGCCTTTCACCCCCCGACCCCCCGCTGAGGTGAGAAGATAATGTATTAGTGTAATACAGTGCCACAATCATTTTTGCCGAAGGCCAAAGTATGTCACTTCATCCTGTCTTATTATTGTTTTTCTCTCTACCCAGGAAACCACAACCCTAGACGAGGCCCCGAAGAATAAGAGGGCCTCTTGTACACCTGCTGCTCCTCAGGCTGCAGAGGAGTCAGAGGAGACCCCTGACGTGGTGAGTGAGATGGCTCAGTTCATCAGTAGTTTTATAAAACTTTACCAAGTGTAGAACCAATGAGGCTGGTGTGGTCATGTAGTATTGGTGTTAACGATGTTTTGTTTTGTCCTTCTAGGACGAGGAGCAGCCGATGACCGAGGCCCTGAAGAGAGTCTACAAAGCCATTGCCCCCTACTTTAGGGCGAAAAGTAGGGGGTCCAAGCTGAAAGATATTGTTTTGGGAACCTCAATGGGTAAGAAAGAACACACAGTGTATTTGTGCAACTGCGTGGAGTGTGGAGTGTTTTCACGCTACATTCATCATCTTGTCTTGCATCTTTACAGACGCGTACTTGGACGAATATGCGGCCTTCGTGTTTTGCCCCGAAGGCACCGCGAAGATGCAAGAAAACGCAGTATCCAAGATCAGCCGGGCTAAGGTTATTTTAAAATACCTGACGCTCGGCTGGTCGACAACACTGTACTGGAACTGGAAGTTTTTATTTAATATTCCCCTCCTGAAGTCGTAAGTAGTGAATTTTGAAATAAGTAACCTTACTGCCTTCTATCTACTTACTCTACAATGTTTTATTCAATTTACTGACTTGCTGACTTTACCTGCATGCTTTTTAACTTAATCGAGTTCTGTTCCGCATGACCTCACGTGTCTTTTGTAATTTCTTTCTTTCCACAGCTACCCTGCAATCCTTAGAAGAGTCGGCCTGGCCCCGACCACCGTCATACTGTACGTGGGCCAGGCCATCTCCTTCATGGAATACTTCAGGGCCACGCCCCCGAAACATTCACGGATCACCACTGGCCAGACGAAAGTGGTGATCCGTGAGCTTCAGAAATTGAATAAAGACTTGGGGAGGACGGTCCTTGGGCACCAGTCCCTTGTTAAGCAAAACAAGGGGTTAAAACTGGTGCCCAAGGAGGACCTCGCCAGGTGCCAGTGCCTGGCCAGGAAAAAGATTCCTTCCCTTCTCGGTGAGTCCACGACGCCTCTCCCTTTCTCACACACCTATTTTTGACAGTGCCATACAAGCTTTAAATCTCATTGTTCTCTTCTCTCTTTAACTCTCATTTCAGAGGACATCGAAAAGGCGCCTGCGAGGGACCCGAGGACCCGATACAGGTTCTTCGGGTACCTAGCGGCCTACCTCTCTTCCATCTACGGCCACAGGACCGGTGTCCTCACCAGGATGAGGCTGAGGGAGGTGAAGGAGGCCATTGGTAATCAGGAGACGGGCTACCTCATCAACGTAAGTATCATCATAATCTCTTTGGGTCTTTTTCTCCATTAAAAATAAGTAACAAATGAATCTCTTTATTTTGGGGATCTTTAATTGATATTTTTAACCTTGGTAAAACTATTGTCTTCACAGGTTTATACCATTGACTGACCTCTCTGCTTTCTGTCACACTTTGTCTTCTGCAGGTCATGGAACACAAGACGGTGAGGAAGTTTGGCACCGCACAAATATATTTGGAGGCCTCAGAGTACCAGTGGTTCAAGGACTGGATCCGTCTCCGCTCCAGGTGCGTACCCAAAAATGGGTATTTCTTTTCTTCCTTCGGCCGCGGAGAGGCAAAAGACATGGTGCGATATTTCCGACGCGCCTGGGCGGAGATGGGACTCAAGGGGTCCCCGTCCATCATGGACCTGAGGACCGCTGTGTCCACTTATGTGAGTATCAAAAACACTAAATCAATTCAATCAATCAATGCGTGTGTTTTTATACTGACGCAAGCCTCATTTTCTTTTCTGTAGAACTTTGAAACCAACGACGCGGAGGTGCGTCAAAACCTCTCCAACTTTATGTGCCACAGTGCAGACACACAGGAGAGGTTTTACGCCCTCCATAAGAACCTCGCCAGGGCCAAAGAAATGAGGGACCGTTTTGTCTGTCTGGCAGTTGCTGCTGAGGAAGCAACATCTGCTGCTGCCCCCACAACATCTGCCCCCACAACATCTGCTGCTGCCCCCACAACATCTGCCCCCACAACATCTGCTGCTGCCCCCACAACATCTGCCCCCACAACATCTGCTGCTGCCCCCACAACATCTGCTGCCCCCACATCTACCAAGAAAGAGGTGGAGGAGGAAATCAAAGTAAGTTGAAACCATGTGGTCGCTATCACACCATAATACACATTCACTCAGCTAATTGTGTTTCTGTTCTAATTGTGTTTCTGTTCTTCATTCTGAAGAAAACTCCAAAGAAGAGGGCAGCCGCCTTGACTAAACGCGCCAAGCAGGTGAAAATGAAGGTCGGGCTCTCACCAAAAAGAAAAGCTGTAATAGTTTTAAAACGAATTTAATGTGTGTGTGCGAGTGTGTGTGTGTGTGTTCATTTTGTTCATTTTATTTGTTGTTTAAATAATGTATAAAAATGTTCATAGTGTAGAGTTGTAGTTCATTGGTTTTTTAATAAAATTGTTTGATTTATATTTAAAGAGTGTTTGTACGAGTTTTATTTGTTGTTTAAATAATGTGTGGAAATGTTCATTGTGTAGAGTTGTAGTTCATTGGTTTTTTAATAAAATTGTTTGATTGATATTTATAGAGTTACAAGTTATTTGATTATCCATTTCTGACTTAAGGTATTAATCTGAAAAGTATGGTAAAACGTAAGGGCCTCAAAAGGAACTTGGACTCATTTTGGGGAAGTTGGGGTGCCCCAAATGGAACCTGGAGCCCCAAAATGACTCCAGGTTCCATTTGGGGCCCCTCTAGTGCTCCAAAATGACTTTAAATCATTTGGGGCCCCTTATTGACCTTTGCATTTTGGGGCACTTTTTTCAGTCGAGAAAGTGCCCCAAAATGAAGAGGTCAATAAGGGGCACTTTTTCAGTCAAGAAAAGTGACTCAGGTGCCCCAAAATGACTCATTTTGAACTCTTCATTTTGGGGCACCTGGGGGGTCGGGGGAGTGTCTGGGGGCACTCGAGTAAGTTTTTGGCACTTGGGTCAAAATGGGGCACCTGAGTCATTTTGGGGCACCTGAGTCATTTTGGGCCACCTGGGGGGTCGGGGGGAGTGTCTGTGTGAGGGAAAGGACTGTTACAGATATTTCTCTTTGCTTTGCCTCTCTGTATATGCCAGCAGGGGATGGGATTTAATTGATGCCTGTTTTCTGAGGCCTTAACTCTAATAACTCATCCACGCTTTGAGGTAGGGGCCTGAAATTCACATACGGGCATCAGGGCGCCACGGGCGACCGCTATGCCAAGTGTCAGACCCGAGCGACATTCCTAAAGGCCAAAGGTCACTTAAGTGATGGGTTAACCCTAACCCTAACCCTGGGGAGCCATTTTCAGGAACGAAGAAAAACTGGTCAGTAGAACAGGAAAAAAACTGGAGAAATCTTCATTGAAGATGTGACACTCCTGGTAACCGCTGAGCTTCTCTGGAGAGTCTCAGAAGACAGTAACAGGTGGCCTCACCTTTTATGTCAATCTGAAAGTCCCGCCCCCACATTTCTGCATTAGCATTTACATACATGCCCACCTGAGAGGGGGTGGACTTGATACTCTGTGCTTAACTCTGAAAGTTTAAAATAAAGTTAAAGTGGTTATTTTTCTTCCTCTTATAGTTTGAAAATATAAACTTAGTTTGTCAAAGGTAGGATTCACAGGTGACTCACTTAAGCTGAGTGGTTACATCACATGTGTTGTTCCTCCCTGATTATGTGAGGGTGTCAACTCAAGTTAAAACTGGTTATTTCAGGTTATATTGTCATACACGCCAATCTGCAGGGTATGAATGTTATTAACAAAGTAACAAACAGCACTAACTTATTACATATAAGAATCACAATTAGTTAGTAAAGACTTGTTTTGCTGTATATCTGGCCATAGTTTTGACCTGACATAGGAGTGAACTGGAGTGGGGGATTGAATCATTTCATGTTCAATTCAATAGGGTCGTTAGCCAGACATAAAGCAAAACAAAAGAGGTGACCAGCAGTTCACAAAACATTCAGAGATGAGTGACTCACATTCATATCAGCAAGGAGAGCTAACTGGCCACTTGGCTATGTGTTAATAACAAAGTAACAAACATGCTTTGTTTGTAAGGGTTAACCCTAAGCCACCCTAACTCAGTTCATCAGATTTGGTAACACATTCTACTGATTATAAAATCCCACATTAGAGTTTTGCATGGGCGGATTTAAAAATACATGTTAAGAGGTGTGGGGTAGACACAAAAACAATCATCGTACACACACACACACAACACAACACAATACATGAATACACACACACACACACACACAGATACATAGATGTTAAACCCTGAGTTACACAGTAGCTAGTACTTTCAGTCCCCTCCAGCCTGCCCAACCCCTCCGCAATACACACCAATCTGCAAGGTATGAAAATGATTAACCCTTACCCACCCTAACTCCTCCTTTACCCAGACCGTAAGGGTCTCTGCTCGCCCACTGCCTGGATTTTAAGTCTTATTACCACCTTTGGACTACCAACAGGAGTAATAAAAAGGGCAGGATGCAGCAAGTCGGACTCAGTCCACTGAGATGTTAGTGAGAGATGTAAAAACTAATTCACTCTTGATTGCACAAAATGTATCAAAAGCTTCTCTGGGGGAACACGGTTAAATATATGTATGGTTGGGACAGCCTAAAAACCCTCACTTTCTCTAAAGCTGTTCTCTCTCTGTGTCTGTTGTTGTTTTTTATTGGTTTTAAGTCCTTGCTGCCATTGAAGGGAAAAAAGAAAGATAGTGAATTATGAAAAGCCCTTTCCTTCCCACCCCTTTTCCTCTTTGCACCACAGAATGCCACGCTTTCCGTTGCCATCTACAGTTCAATGTTACTTTTGACAAACTGTGAAAAGAGGCTTGTGATAGTTATATTCCCACATTGGGTTTTTCCTTTGTTTTGGTTTGAGAAGGATTTACTTTTTATATGAAGGCTGTAGGTTTTTATTTATTTAATGTCTACAAATTTATTTATTTGAAAAAAAAAAAACATTTTAAGAGGAACTATTTTTGTTCTCCTTGTGTCCTAAATGTTATTGTTCCTCACAAGACTTTGTAAATAGCCCCCCCCCCCCCCCCCTAGTAATCGAGTCTTTTCAGCATATATCTTGATGCTCTCCAAATAAGGGAGGCTCAAGTTAAAATAAGCAGCTCCATGTTACAGCTTCCATTGAAAACTTGACTTAAATTATACCTGGGTTTCATACAAGACCATACACACAGAGACAGTTAACGTTTAAGCACTTCCACTTTATTGTTTGCTGTTTTTTACATTTTTATTACTCACATTACAGTATTGAAAAGAAAAACTTAGCAAATTAGCTTAGAAACATTTGTACAGTGATCTTTGCTACTGGGGTGTTTTCAAGGCCCCTCGGTACCAGATCCCTGTCCTACACATGAGGAAAGGACCTCCAACCCCTGGAGGAACAACCGTTATTATAAACTCCAGTAACATACCAGGTCCCAGAAGAATATATTGCAAGGGAGCTCTTTGATACAGTGCAAGGAGAGGGACCAAGATCTTACAAACTCAGAGGCAAGCACTTCGACATTTGACCCCAGCCAATAAAATGAATAAGCCCCACCCACCCTCCACCATTCAACATTCCTGATGATGGAGAGTCAGTTACCCCTCAACCCTTTTTTATTCCGTTGAAATTATGTCGCTGCATTTGTGACTTTAAAGTTTCTTTCGCATTAACTTTTTTTTTATTATTATTCCTTAATGCTGTATTATTATTATTATTATTATATATTGAGACTCCTCACTGTTCACTCTGAGGCAGATTCCAGTGCCTCAGAGTGGCAACGAGGCAACAGTGGAGGCAAGATCAGAGAAAGCACAGGGAGAGTAAAAGGGCCATGGAGGAAATCTTGAATTTTACACCAGAGTCAATAGAATCCCCAGCAGAGCTTGAACCTAACCCTCCCAACATGGATGATGTTGTCAGTGTAGATACACCTAAGGCATCCTCCTCAACACCACAAAGAGAAGGATGCAGTAGATGGAGAAGAGAGAAAGCAAAGTTGCGCAGGAAAATGCAAAAAATGAAACGAGAAGTGGAAGCTGCCAAAAGAGAGTCTGAAAAGTTAAGAAAACGCATAGAAAGATTAAAGAAAATGAAGCCTGAAAAGCAAAAGGCGAAATCTAAAGGAGACAGATCAAGTCCAGTGGCCATTCAGAGAAAAGAAAGAGTTGTAGACTTCCTCTGTCGAGATGAGAACAGTCGCTTACTGCCAGGGAGAAAGGACACAGTCACAAAAAACAAAAACAAACAACAGAGACGTGTATGAGTTAAACCCCTCACTGAACTCCACCTGCAGTATAATTCTCAAGTGCAAAAGTGTCACAGGCTGTCTTACAGACAGTTTGTTCGATATTGTCCATTTTTTGTAACGCAGCCAAAATGATCAGACAGGAATACACGTGCGTGCTTAGACCATGAGAATGTCAAACTTTTGACAGAAAAACTGCACCAGAAAGGTCTCCTGAAAACTACCAGCATGTCTCAGCTGTTGTCTTCTATTGTATGCAGTCCAGACAACAAGACATGCATGTATCGAGTCTGCCGCCCCGAATGTTGTTATAATGAGGTTGAAATTCCAATACCACGGGCAGAAGAGACCATCACATGGCATCAGTGGATCAGAAAATCTGTGTCAGAGGGGCCACAAACATACATGACTTTTGTAAAAGAAACACAAAGTGGAACATGTGCTGAACTGTTGAACTTTTTTAATCAGAAGCTTGACAGCCTAGCCAAACACCACTATAACTGGTTGCACCAAGCCAAAGAGTGCAGGGCTTTAAAAGAAAGCCTAAGAGAAGATGAAATTGTCCTCCATGTGGACTTTTCAGAGAATTTCTCCTGCAAACTTAACAGTGAGGTGCAGGCTTTTCATTTTGGAGGGAGTCGGAAGCAGGCCACAGTCCACACATGTATGGCTTATACAGCAGCAGGCTCACAGTCCTATGCGACCATCTCTGCATCCCTTCGCCATGATGAGAGAGCTGTGTGGGCCCACTTGGAGACAGTGCTGAGGGATGTGATGAAGAATTGCCATCCGTCTCCAACAATTGTCCATGTGATGAGCGATGGTCCAGTCACCCAATACCGAAATAAAAAGAATTTTTATTTGCTCAGCACCATTCCCTTCCTCTCAGGCTTCCGGCAGGTGACGTGGAACTTCTCGGAGAAGTCCCATGGAAAAGGCGCCCCCGATGGAGTTGGCGGTGCAGTGAAGCTCACTGCTGACTCTGCTGTCCAAAGGGGTGAAGATGTCCAGACCCCAGAAGATTTTTACAACCTCTTAACAGAGAAGAAATCTGATGTCAAGTTCTTCTGGGTGACTGAAGAGGACATCAGAAGATTTGATGAAGCGGTCCCTGAGGTTGTGCCTCCTGTAAAGGGAACTTTGGCGATGCACCAAGTAATCTCCACCGAACCAGGGAAAGTCATGCACAGAGAGATCTCCTGCTTCTGTAGCAGACCACATATCTGCCAGTGCCACAATCCCATAATGGTAAACCTCCAAACAGCCAGTGTCCAGACCAGTGCTCATTCCAGTGCCCATGAGTTCGCCCATGAGAGCACCAGCGCCCGTGAGAGCAGTGATCTAAATGGGAAGTTTATCATGGTGAATTACGAAGGTCAGCCATTTGTGGGGCAGGTCCTTCAAATAGTGGGGGAAGAGATTGGGGTTAGCTGCATGCAGCAACTGGGAGGAAAAAATGCATTCACTTGGCCCGAACGTGCTGACATGATTTTTTTCTACGCAGCTGAAGTCCTCAAAGTGATTGCAGAGCCAGAGCCTCTCAATTCACGGCACACGCGTCTAATGCATTCTGACTGGGAATACTTCAATACACAAAACTGAGCTCAGATATTGTCTACTAATGTGGACCCAACAACTCAGAAAATGTTCCGGTTTTGTTAAATGATACTTCATTGTTGCCATTCAGAATAGTGTTATAGTTAGTGTTGTATCGAATGTAATCTTATGTGAAGTGTTGCTGATGGGTTAGGGTTAGGTTCAAGTCTATATTTAAGAACACTTAAATAGAGACACATGTTACTATTTGAAATGAAAATGCATTTTTTTTGTCATAACTAATGTTGTCAGGTGGTACAACCAATATTCGTCAGGTGGTGCAACCAATTTAAATAAAATAAAAAAGATTTAATTAAAAAAGAATATTAGGAATGTATATATATATTTATAAATATTTGGTTGCGCCACCTGACATTTTTCTTGTTGTAAAGTTAAAAAAAACTGTTAAAAAATGAGTTAAAACAGTTAGAAAAATGATTCAATAAATGAAACTTGTTTAAACACATTGTTCTGGACTCAAATATATGCTTTACATCTATATTGAAAATACTTAGAAGCTGTTTTTGTCATTGACCCAATTGCATAATAGGAAATCATTATATATTATCAAAACCTGTTAAATGATTTAGTGTCAAACAACTTCATATTTATTTTTATGAACTTGCTTGAATATTTATAATGCTAAAATGAGGTGAAAGCATAAGATTTTTCTTTTGGAAGCATTACGGTAATGAATTTATGACTCCAACATCAGGTAAAAAACATAAAAAATACTATTTTGGTAACCAACAATGAACTGTGCCACATAATAGATACAATGATTGTTCAAATAAAAGTGAATTATTTCTAGTTTTCACGAGTATGGCCCTAAAATCTTCTAAGACATACCAAAGCTGAATCGTTTTCAACTGTGTCTGGTAGCCTACAGCAGTGGTTCTCAAAGTGGGGCCCGGGGACCCCCGGGGGTCCCCAGGCCATTGCCAGGGGGTCCTTGAAACAGTTTGCTACAGGTCAAGTTAGGCCAAAATGCAATGAAATGATTCTGTTTGAAACTATTGAGGTATCAACATAACATGTTCTGGTAATAATAATAATTAATAATAATACAGATATTAAGCCTATATGATGATTGTGTTGTGATTAAGAGGGGGTCCTTGCTAAATATTTTGCGCCATTAGGGGTCCCCGACCCCATTAAGTTTGAGAACCCCTGGCCTACAGCACAATGCTGTCGCCACATGGGCACATTTGGAGCCAGTCTTGGAACACATTCGATCAAGCCATCCCCAGCCATCAAAAATATCCACTTCCTATCGGATGGACCAACGTCTCAGTATCGTAATAAATGTGCATTCTACCTAGCGTCCACGGTGCCTTCTATGAAAGGCTTTAAGAATGTGACATGGAACTTCACAGAGGCCTCTCATGGGAAGGGAGCTCCTGACGGAGTAGGAGGTGCTATTAAAAAGCTTGCCGATCGTTTGGTGGCCTATGGCACAGACATCCCAAATGCTGCTGCTTTGTTGGAAAATATATCAAAGCAATCATCAGTGAGGCTTTTTGAGGTGACAGAGGAGAACATTACACAATGTGGGGAACTGGTTCCTCCATCCCTTAAATCAGTCCCAGGGACTATGAAAATTCATCAGGGGTGAGCACCCTGTTCCTACACGTGCACCTAAACAAATTCACATTCACTTATCATTCTGCTGTTTTCAGTTTGGTGCTTTTCCCTTTTTTTCCCAACATTTTTTGTAAATTTGCATTATTTATTTCAGTGCAAATTATATAGATAAGAGCGTCTATTTTAGTGTTTTTGCAAATAAAACTGAACTTAACTAATGTCTCCACAGGTTATTGCTACTGAGCCAGGGAGAATCAGGTTTGGAGAGGTCTCGTGCTTCTGTAGCCACTCTTGTGACTGCTTCTCCCCAAAGGAGTTTGTTTTCACCCACAGGGATTCAGAGGAGTCTGAAGAGACCATCAAAGTAGGAACATGGGTCCTTGTGGACTACGACGGAGACCTCTATCCTGGCACTGTAACACAGGTAGGTTTAGGACTCAGAGTTGAAAGCAGAGAAGTCAAGTGTGTAAATATTGAATACAGATTGTCAACATGTAATAACAAAGGTGTAGGTCATAATCACGTAATAATAGTCAAAACAAGTTGTTACACTTAATGCTGTTGACGTTCAACTTTCTGCTGTTTTAATGTATCTTGTTCATTCATTAATCCAGATTGCCAGTGGTCAGTACGAGGTTGATACAATGAGCTGTGCTGGTGACAACCGCTTCTACATCCCATCAATAAGATTTGCTGGCAAAGAGAAGGTTTGGTATTATTTGGAGGACATCAAAGCAATTATCCCCGAACCACTGCCTTCCTCATCAACTGCAAGACACTTCTGTGTGGTGCCAGAGATCTGGGCCAAGTACAAAAATAAAAAATAAATGAATTGTCACCTGGGAGTGTTATTACATGAGAAGGATGAGCAAAGCTAGAATCTAGCCTCTAAGTGTTGTTGTCCAAACTGTCTGTTCTTGTTTCCTAAGATTGTTTGGATCCCTCACACCCTGACTCATTCACAGATGATCTGGTTTAAAGGAGTGGATCGATGAGTGTTATTTGTGATATCATAGTCAATATTGGTCCAATATTCAATTTGCAGATGTATGGTTTGTTAGGGTTAAGGAGTAGATGGCATTTTATTGTTTACGTGTAGTTAAATATAGTGTAGTTATGAACTGTTCACTACCGAAACATTGTTGTTCATTACCGATATACTTTTTTCATTACCGCTATGTTGAGTATTTGATGATATATTGAAATTAGATGAACTAATTACTCTTAATTTTTAATCCCTTCATAAAATGTGTCAGACCCTTTATACTGTGGTTGTGTTGTTTTTTCAATTTAATGATTTGACACAAAAACACAATCGATGTAAAAAACGTTTTAAATGTTACGGTGATGAAATAATTGTTTGCATTAAAATAATAATTTTTGTTAATAATGCTTATTTTTGGTGAAACCTGTTTCTTTGTGCACATTGAAGTCCTTGGTGTCCAAAAAAAGGTTAAAAAAAGGTTTTGTGGTTTCATATTTCTTAATTAAAAATGTGTTACGGTAATGAATTTATTTCCTCAAAGTGAGACTAAAAATGTCTGAAAATACCAAAAAAATGTGCATATAGGTTTTAATTTCACATTGAAAATTAAAATTAGATCCTATTTTATAAAAACGCTGCGTTTGTGTGTGTAAACAATGGTTTGGGATTTTTGCTATGAGTTGTACCATGTTCATGAGAATCACCCTATTACTGGGGTCTTTTCAGGGCCCCTCTGTAGCCGATCCCTACACAGGGGTAAAAATTCTGAGTTAGGCACTTCGACATTGACCCCGGCCCTTATGGGTCCCGTGGTTGGGTTAACAAATTAACTAACTGATCAGTCAGTCTGGGATGATGCTGCTCCTAAATTCTGTCACTCCACCTAAACACCCTAACAGTGGACACAATTCTACAAGAGAAATTAACCACGCCTTTTCCCGAAGCCGGCAGTGACACCAGACGTTAGCGACAACGAGCTGAACCATTACCCATACATCACTAAGCAAGAGCGACATAATGATGATTCCTCAATGTTCTTTGTATATATATACAAATCACAATTGGACAACAACGACACAGATTCATCTTAGGACTTCGACATTTGACCCTGGCCCTTAAGGGTCCCATGAATTTCTCATTCATAATCATTCTCAGTTGATTGATTCATGTAGCCCTCTTACCCCCATGATGCACACTACCCCCCCCCCCCCCCCCCCACACACACACACACACACACACACACACACACACACAGACAAGGAGAGCTACGAGCTCCACTCTTTCCAGATTAATCAGGACGAAGAGAGTAGGATAGACTGATTTTACCGAGGAAAAGCTTTCCCATCCCACATTCATTATAAACTCTGAGGCAAGCACTTCGTCATTTGACCCTGGCCCTTAAGGGTCCCTCCAGATTAATCAGGATGAAGAGAGTAGGATAGACTGATTTTACCGAGGAAAAGCTTTCCCATCCCACATTCATTATAAACTCTGAGGCAAGCACTTCGTCATTTGACCCTGGCCCTTAAGGGTCCCTCCAGATTAATCAGGATGAAGAGAGTAGGATAGACTGATTTTACCGAGGAAAAGCTTTCCCATCCCACATTCATTATAAACTCTGAGGCAAGCACTTCGTCATTTGACCCCGGGCCTTATCGGTCCCGGTGTTATCCTTGTATCCTGAATGTTATTTTTCCTCACAAGGCTTTGTAAATAGTTCCATTTCATGTTTTTTTAATTAGTTAACTTTTCTTATCTATGGTATTGAATTTCCCCCACATGAATGAAGTTATGTATTTCATGTAAATGTTGTCTGTATATTTGTTTTATATTGATTACTCTTATAGTTTTGAAAAGAAACACTTAATTTATCAAAAGGCAGTAATAAGTTATTTCTTCTGTACTAAATGAGCTTAGTAACATTTGTACAGTGATCTTTGCATGTTGTCTTCTCCACAGCAGTATCCTCAGAGTCAGTAAAGCATCTGAGTACTTCTTCCACCTCTGATTTTGGCTTTTACAAACATGATAAGATGTCAAGAGGCTGTCCTTAACTTTTGAAATCATTGCCTGTGTGTCATCTTGGCAGTGACCATTGCTGCTCTGGTTGACTCTGAATGGCTGCACCCGTGTGAAGTACATGTCAAACCACTGTTGGCAGAGGAAGAATAGGAATAAAGATTAATTTCTGCTTTTGAACAGGTTCTGACAGATTCTCACAGGAGATCTGATGAACTTACCAACTCCACTGCTGACAGAAGTGTTGTCAGACTCTCTCTCACCAGTCTCAGTGGGGGGCTGTGTGGTTGTTGCTGTAACGTTGGCGTTAAGCAGTGGAGGAGGGATACCAGTCAACGCCATGTGTCAGCTCTGCAGCTCCTCAATCAGCCTTTCAATTAAAGAAAAACATCATTTAGACAATCTTATTCAATACAATTTAAGAAATGTACTACATTTCAGAGAGTAAACAAGAAGTGATGTTTGAGAAAAGACTGAAAAGCTATTCCACCAACCTGTTGAGTGGATCAGCATCGTCCATAATTTGCCGAAGGAGCACGTAGCTGAACACCCTGCCGGAAGCCAGTTCTCCATCCGGGGCACATGCGGGGGGGCTCTCAGCCCTCCGGCGAGTCCCGGGGCCGGCCGCTTCGCAGCGAGATCGAGACGCTCCGTCTGTCCCGGCGGTCCTTCAACGGAGCCCGTCGTGGGGTTCGCGGGTGTCCTTCACACGGCACCCCCTCCTCCTCGCCGGGGTTGAAGCGCGCGAGCGACTGTTTGCCTCCCTCTTCGTCTGGACCTACTTCCCGACCGGACGGGCCTCTCTCTCCCCCCTCTTCTCCCCCCGGCTCCGGGCATCGCGGTTTCGGCAGGGCCTCTGTCAGTCAGAGAGAAGAAGAATAAGAAGAAGGAGTAAGCTAAACTGTTTCTAAATTAAATTAGGAACATTTGTGAAATGATATTTGCATGTTTTATTCTCCACAGTATCTTTTTCAGTGTTACTAATAAGAAGTTTTAAGTTTTTGATTGTGAGTCACATGAATCACAGATATTCAGTATATAACAACAATTTGGTAACACATTCTACTGATTATAAAATCCCACATTCGAGTTTTGCATGGGCGGATTTAAAAATACATTATTTGCTCAAAATGTATCAAAACCTTCTCGTGGGGAACACGGTTAAATATGTGTATGGCTGGGACAAAACCCTCACTTTCTCTAAAGCAGTTTTAAAAATGTGTTTTGCCTCAAGTCCTTGCTGCCACTGAAGGGAAAAAAAGAAAGATAGTGAACACAGGGATAGTGAACACAGTTAAATATATATATTTTTGTTATATACATGTTTTTTATATATCACTTTTTCTTTTTTTTGTTTCAGGTCTACTGTTTAGGCCTTGTTGAGATGTGTACTCAAAACCAAACCTGTTTCAAGTCCTATTTGCTGATTTTTATTCTTTTTCCATTTACCCCTTACCCATCCAAACCCTAACCCATGCCTCAATGTTAATCGAAATAACACTATTATGATTATTATTGTTATTATTATTCCTTAATGCCTTTTTATTATTATTATACATTGAGACTCCTCACTGTTCTCTCTCAGGCAGATTCCAGTGCTACTGGGGTGTTTTCAAGGCCACTCAGTACCCAATCCCTGTTTTACACAGGGGTAAAGGACCTCCAACCCCTATGGATCAACCGTTATTATAAACTCAGAGGCAAGCACTTGGACATTTGACCCCGGCCCTCATGGGTACCCAGACTCCCCCCCCCCCCCCAACCCCTATACCCAGACCCTTATCCCCTTACCCAGACCCTTAGTGTTAGCCCTTACCCACCCTTAGCCCCCTACCCACCCTAAGCCCCTTACCCACCCTTAGCCCCTTACCCAGACCCTTAGTGTTAGCCCTTACCCACCCTTAGCCCCTTACCCAAACCCTTAGTGTTAGCCCTTACCCACCCTTAGCCCCTTACCCACCCTAAGCCCCTTACCCACCCTTAGCCCCTTAACCACCCTAAACCACTTACCCCCTGGAGGTCCAGCGCGTGTATTAGCGTTTGCTAACGTGTATTAGCGTTTGTTAGCATGTATTAGCGTTTGCTAACGTGTATTAGCGTCTGTTAGCATGTATTAGCGTTTGTAACGTGTATTAGCGTTTGCTAACGTGTATTAACGTTTGCTAACGTGTATTAGCGTTTGTTAGCATGTATTAGCGTTTGCTAACGTGTATTAGCGTTTGTTAGCATGTATTAGCGTTTGTTAGCATGTATTAGCGTTTGCTAACGTGTATTAGCATCTGTTAGCATGTATTAGCGTTTGTAACGTTAGCCACACAAAGCACTACAACACAATTGGGAATTAATTATTAGTACCTCTTGCTCTAGCTGTTGGAAGTTCGCCGGAAATATGTGTATCATGCTTATATGAAGTCTTCATGGAGCCTGCGTTTGTGAGTTCAGGTTTGTCATCCTCCTGGTTGTCATGGAGATGACGTTAGTAGCTCCGTTCGTTTGCCTGCTTAAAATTGAAACGTTTGGCAGGGGTCCTAAGAGGAGCTGTGAGTTTTCTGCCACATGAAGCCAGAGAATAAGGAAAAATAATCACAGTTTATGTTTCAGTCAGAGAGAAGAAGAGTAAGAAGAAGAAGTAAGTTAAACTGTTTCGTTTTTATTTGAATTACTCTTATAAATTGAAAATAAAAACGTAGTTTGTCAAAGGTAGCATTCACAGGTGACTCACTTAAGCTAGGTCTTTCCATCACATATGTTGATTCTCTCTGATTATGGAAGACTGTGAACTCAGGGTTAAAACAGGTTATTTCTTCTGTACTAAATTAAATTAGGAACATTTGTGAAATGATATTTGCATGTTTTACTCTCCACAGTATCTTTTTCAGTGTTACTAATAAGAATTGAAATACGCTTTTTAAAAGTCATTCTTGAATACAGTGGCGGCTGGTGACAAAAATGTTTGGGGGGGCAGTTTGATGCCGTTTCAACCAAGCCGTAGCACCACTTCATACCGCAGCAAAAAAATAAAAATAAGAAAGGAAAACCAATCTAAAAACAACACAACACACTATAATGTCCCCTGGTTTGTCCCAGTATGATATCTCTGACCCACAGAGAGAGGAATAAAACATTATAATTAGACATGATAAAATTCACTCACATCACCTAAAGATACCAGCAGTTAAAGCAGAGTTACCAATAAGTTAATATGCTTAAAAAGAGACACTACCACCTATATTTGAGTTATTGTGTCTTCAGTCCTGATTTCACTGTAATCTGTTAGTTGTTGCAATACCTAAACATGACAATAGATGGCGCATTAAGCACTATACACTGCTGTGATGAAGCATAACTTATTTAACTTATTATAATAATGAAATGTACCCAAATCAACTGTAATAGTCAAAATTACTTCCATCATTTCTTATCCTGCATTTATGCATTTTTGTTTTTTACACTTCATAGTTATGTCTTTTATAAAGTATTTTTTTTAACACTTTACAATATTAATAACAGCAATGCAGCTACTACCTGATCTTTTATATGTCCTGTTGGAGCTGCTGGATGCAGCCACTGACTGAATCTATGTTCCTCTTCTGGAGCTTGGCATAGCAGAGGTCTACATGTGGCCAGATGTGGTGAAACAGCTGCAGAAAGAGCTCAGCAATGCTGAGTGTAAGAAGAAGAAGAAAAAGTAAGTTATACTGTTTCCTTTTTATTTTGATTACTCTTATAGTTTGAAAGTATTAACTTAGTTTGTCAAAGGTAGGATTCACAGGTGACTCACTTAAGCCAAGTCTTTCCATCACATATGCTGCTTCTCTCCAAATAAGGGAGTCAAAAGAGGGAAGTCCATGATCTTCTGGTTTCCGGCAGGGTGTTCAGCTACGTGCTCCTTCGCCAAATTATGGATGATGCTGATCCACTCAACAGGTTGGTGAAAAGAGCTTTTCAGTCTTTTTTCAAACATCACTTCTTGTTTACTCTCTGAAATGTAGTACATTTTTTAAATTGTATTGAATAAGATTGTCTAAATTGTTTTGTTTTTCTTTAATTGAAAGGCTGATTGAGGAGCTGCAGAGCTGGCACATGGCGGTGACTGGTATCCCTCCTCCACTGCGGCCACTGAGTCTTTCACGACTTCACTGACGATGTTTGTTTTTGATTGTGAGTCACATGAATCACAGATATTCAGTATATAACAACAATTTGGTAACACATTCTACTGATTATAAAATCCCACATTCGAGTTTTGCATGGGCGGATTTAAAAATACATTATTTGCGCAAAATGTATCAAAACCTTCTCGTGGGGAACACGGTTAAATATGTGTATGGCTGGGACAAAACCCTCACTTTCTCTAAAGCAGTTCTCTCTCTGTGTCTGTTGTTTTTAAAAATGTGTTTTGCTTCAAGTCCTTGCTGCCACTGAAGGGAAAAAAAGAAAGATAGTGAACACAGGGATAGGAAACACAGTTAAATATATATATTTTTGTTATATACATGTTTTTTATATATCACTTTTTCTTTTTTTTGTTTCAGGTCTACTGTTTAGGCCTTGTTGAGATGTGTACTCAAAACCAAACCTGTTTCAAGTCCTATTTGCTGATTTTTATTCTTTTTCCATTTACCCCTTACCCATCCAAACCCTAACCCATGCCTCAATGTTAACCAAAATAACATTATTATTATTATTATAATTATTGTTATTATTATTCCTTAATGCCTTTTTATTATTATTATACATTGAGACTCCTCACTGTTCTCTCTCAGGCAGATTCCAGTGCTACTGGGGTGTTTTCAAGGCCACTCAGTACCCAATCCCTGTTTTACACAGGGGTAAAGGACCTCCAACCCCTATGGATCAACCGTTATTATAAACTTATCCCCTTACCCAGACCCTTAGTGTTAGCCCTTACCCACCCTTAGCCCCCTACCCACCCTAAGCCCCTTACCCACCCTTAGCCCCTTACCCAGACCCTTAGTGTTAGCCCTTACCCACCCTTAGCCCCTTACCCAAACCCTTAGTGTTAGCCCTTACCCACCCTTAGCCCCCTACCCACCCTAAGCCCCTTACCCACCCTTAGCCCCTTACCCAGACCCTTAGTGTTAGCCCTTACCCACCCTTAGCCCCTTACCCACCCTAGGCCCCTTACCCACCCTTCAGTCCTGATTTTACTGTAATCTGTTAGTTGTTGCAATACCTAAACATGACAATAGATGGCGCATTAAGCACTATACACTGCTGTGATGAAGCATAATTTATTTAACTTATTTTAATAATGAATTGTACCCAAATCAACTGTAATAGTCAAAATTACTTCCATCATTTCTTATCCTGCATTTATGCATTTGAGTTTTTTTTACACTTCATAGTTATGTCTTTTATAAAGTATTTTTAACACTTTACAATATTAATAACAGCAATGCAGCTACTACCTGATCTTTTATATGTCCTGTTGGAGCTGCTGGATGCAGCCACTGACTGAATCTATGTTCCTCTTCTGGAGCTTGGCATAGCAGAGGTCTACATGTGGCCAGATGTGGTGAAACAGCTGCAGAAAGAGCTCAGCAATGCTGAGTGTAAGAAGAAGAAGAAAAAGTAAGTTATACTGTTTCCTTTTTATTTTGATTACTCTTATAGTTTGAAAGTATAAACTTAGTTTGTCAAAGGTAGGATTCACAGGTGACTCACTTAAGCCAAGTCTTTCCATCACATATGCAGCTTCTCTCCAAATAAGGGAGTCAAAAGAGGGAAGTCCATGATCTTCTGGTTTCCGGCAGGGTGTTCAGCTACGTGCTCCTTCGCCAAATTATGGACGATGCTGATCCACTCAACAGGTTGGTGAAAAGAGCCTTTCAGTCTTTTTTCAAACATCACTTCTTGTTTACTCTCTGAAATGTAGTACATTTTTTTAAATTGTATTGAATAAGATTGTCTAAATTATGTTTTTCTTTAATTGAAAGGCTGATTGAGGAGCTGCAGAGTCGGCACTTGGCGGTGACTGGTATCCCTCCTCCACTTCCTAACGCCAACGTTACAGCAACGACCTCACAGCCCCCCGAGAGAGCGGCCACTGAGACCGGTGAGAGAGAGTCTGACAACACTTCTGTCAGCAGTGGCGAGACCTTTCAATGGTGAGAATCTGTTTCACAACTTCACTGATGATGTTTGTTTTTGATTGTGAGTCACATGAATCACAAATATTCAGTATAAAACAACTATTTCTCTATTATAACACTTTTCCCACATTGCAGTAACCCAGATGTGCAGTGGAAGAAGGCGGCCAGGAAGCTCATGGCAGAAAAGGGCATCTATGCGAAGCACTCTTTAGACCATCAGTTGCTGAAGGAGTTTGGCACATACCTGGAGAAAGACCTCCAAAATGAAAATTCCAAACAGGAGGTGAGGACTACCATAAAACACTCTGTTCATTAAAGACTTCTGATTATCCAAGTAAAAAATGATTTAGTGATCAGAAGGTAATTTAACATGCTTTCTTTTTCAGGTTGACAACGTTGCCCGATTCCTGTATTACGTGGACCCACAGGCCCCATCCCTGGAGTTCGTCAGGAACAGGGACAAGATCCGTCAGTACCTTCGTGAGCTCACTGAGGCAACGCTGACAAAGCAAACTCAGCAGAATTACCTCAAGAGCTTGAAAAGGTTGGTGCATTTGGTGTTTTTTTTTCATATAATGTCAACACTTGTGTAGACAATAAACATAATTGGGCTTAAATAAATATACTTAAATACTTGTACTTCCTCTGACAGATTCCTGCTGTACCACACGGTCAACACCAACCTGAGGCACCATCATCCGGCACTCTATGAGGACTGCAAGCACTTCATCGAGTTCCTTGGATCTCTGCAGAAATGCTGCTCCAAGCAAGTGAGCAAAGAGATCACCCAAAAGAGGTAAGTTTAATTGTTCTCACCCACCAAACTGGATTACAGTATAGATATGTGAGCAATGTGGCATGTAATGTTCTGATTTGTTAATAACATTTGATCTTTTTTCTCATAGGCATAGCATGTTGACTGAGCAACAACAGCTGTCACCATACGACTGCTTGGCTGTGCTGAGGGCTGCCAGGAAGGACTTGATGGCAGTTATTGCGAAAGTCTTCACGGACAAAAGTGCAACCCTGGAGTTGACCGAGTGCAGCTTCGTGGTGTACTACCTCCAGGCAGTGGTGATCCTAAAGCACCTCCAGCGGCCAGGCGTGGTGGAGCACATGACTGTGAGTATTCTTATGCTCTTTTTGTCTGTGTTGTTAGTAAATTTCACCTGACATTTTTGCCATTCCCCATACTAATCAATGTGATATCCTTGTTTTGTGCAGGTGCAGGAGTGGATAGTCCGAAAGACAGACACGTCAGGCAACGCCATTATTGGTGTGAAGGAGCACAAGACCGCCGCACAGCAAGTTGCCACGTTTGCCCTGTCCCAGGAGGAGGAGTTTGTAAGTTCATCATATTTCCTGTGAGAATCTGTCAGAACCTGTTCAAATGCAGAAATTAATCTTTATTCCCATGTTTCCTCTGCCAACAGTGGTTTGATATGTACTTCACCCGAGTAAGGCCACAACTCCTCCTCAACTCTAAGAAGCGCAAGCGGAACGACTCGGAGGATGACGAGGAGGAAAGGTTCTTCATCTCCACCACGGGGAGGCCGATCTATAACGCCTCCAATGACCTTAACCGGCTGCACTCAAAGTAAGCTAACCATCATGATTCATTTCCCCTCCAAAATGTACTTCTATAAATAGCCGTCTCAGCTCTCTGGTGCCATGTGTTAATTAATGTCATATTAATATCGGTTTAAACTTTCACTTTAGATACAAACTCAAGCCAGTGACCAGCCAAATGGCACGCAGAGTCTTCGAGACGGCCACCAAGACGATGACTGACGCAGAGAAGTCTCAGTGCCCTCAATAAGCACTGATTCATCCTCTAACATAGGAAACTCAGAAACTGCTTTTAAACCTGATATTTATTTAGACTGTTTCTCTCCAGTCGACCTTATAGAATTAACCTCAATGATCACTTCCTCTAAACCATCAACCTGTCTTTTAGACCCGATTCCAACTAGGCTGCTAAAGGAAGTCCTTCCCTCTGTTAGTACTTCCTTATTAAATATGATCAATCTGTCTTTAGTGACAGGATATGTACCACAGTCTTTTAAAGTAGCTGTCATTAAACCACTTCTTAAGAAGCCTACTCTTGATTCAGAGGTTTTAGCTAACTATAGGCCCATATCGAACCTCCCCTTTCTCTCTAAGATCCTCGAGAAAGCAGTTGCTAATCAGCTGTGTAACTTTCTAAATAATAACAGCTTATTTGAGGATTTTCAGTCTGGATTCAGAGCTCATCATAGTACAGAAACTGCACTGGTAAAAGTTACAAATGACCTCCTAACTTCATCAGACAATGGACTTCTCTCTGTCCTCGTCCTGTTAGATCTTAGTGCTGCCTTCGATACTATTGATCATCAAATCCTGTTAAAGAGACTTGAACATTTAATTGGTATTAAAGGAACAGCATTAAATTGGTTTAAATCCTATCTGTCAGATAGATTTCAGTTTGTAAATGTCAATGATAAATCCTCCATGCAAACAAAAGTAAAACACGATGTTCCTCAGGGTTCAGTGCTTGGACCAATACTATTCTCCTTATATATGCTTCCTTTAGGAAATATTATTCGGAAACACTCAATAAATTTTCATTGTTATGCAGATGATACTCAATTATATTTATCAATAAAGCCTAATGAAATCAACCAGTTAACTAAACTACAAACATGCATCAAGGACATAAAGGCCTGGATGACCTGTAACTTCCTGCTGTTAAACTCAGAAAAAACTGAAGTTATTGTGCTTGGCCCTAAACACCTTAGAAACACATTATCCAATGATATAACTACTCTGGATGGCATTACTTTGGCCTCCAGTACTACTGTAAGGAACCTAGGAGTTATATTTGACCAGGATCTGTCCTTTAATTCCCACATAAAACAAATTTCAAGGTCTGCCTATTTTCATCTGCGTAACATTTCAAAAATCAGACATATTCTGTCTCAAAATGATGCTGATAAACTAATCCATGCATTTGTTACTTCTAGGCTGGATTATTGTAATTCATTATTATCAGGCTGCCCTAACAAGTCTCTAAAGACTCTCCAACTGGTCCAGAATGCAGCTGCACGCGTTCTGACAAAAACTAGAAAGAGAGATCACATTACTCCTATTTTAGCTTCACTGCATTGGCTTCCCATAAAATCAAGAATAGAATTTAAAATCCTTCTCCTCACTTTTAAAGCTCTTACTGGTCAGGCTCCATCATACCTTAAAGAGCTCATAGTACCTTATGTACCTACCAGAACACTGCGCTCCCAGCATGCAGGCCTACTTGTGGTACCTAGTATCTCTAAAAGTAGAATGGGAGGCAGAGCCTTCAGTTATCAGGCTCCTCTCCTGTGGAACCATCTCCCAGATTCGGTCCGGAGGGCAGACACCCTCTCTACTTTTAAGAGTAGGCTTAAAACTTTCCTTTTTGATAGAGCTTATAGTTAGCAAGCTCCTAGTTTATGCTGCTATAGGCTTAGACTGCCGGGGGACTCCTACCTCCATGATGCACTGAGCTCCTCTCTCCTCCTCTCTCTCTCTCTCTATCCATCCATCTATATCCAATAACATTCATGTACTATTAATGCATTCAGTAACCTACACTTCTTCCCCGGAGTTGTCTGTGCTTTCTCATCTCACAGGCAATCTGGGCCTGTAGACGTCCGGATGACAGATTCCAGTCCCGGACCTTCTAGCTTCAATGTTTATTTTCAATGTGCTACTCTCTCTCTCTCCTATTCTTCCTCTCTCTCCCCTCTACCCCAACCGGTCGAGGCAGATGGCCGCCCACTTTGAGCCTGGTTCTGCCTGAGGTTTCTTCCTGTTAAAAGGGAGTTTTTTCTTGCCATTGTCGCTAAATGCTTGCTCATGTGGGAATGTTGGGTCTCTTTATAAATTAAAACTTGAAGAGTACGGTTTAGAACCTGCTCTATGTGTAAAGTGCCTTGAGATAACTTTGTTGTGATTTGGCGCTATACAAATAAAGATTGATTGATTGATTGATCTGGTGGCCCACTACCTCACCCATTCCACTGTGACGGCGGAAAAACATTACCGCATGAAGCAGCCGGAGACCATTGTGAGGGCCAGTCAGCTGCTGGCTAAGCTCGCTGGTGACTCAAGGTAAGAATGTCTTATATTTGTCAACAATTAATACAATCAACCATTTTTAAACATAATCAAACCCACCATAATTCATATGTAGGCACACTGAACACTTATCTAATACTCTTCTTCTCCTTCTTCTCTTATGTAGTGTTGAGTCTGCAGATGAGGGTCCCAGTCATGGTACCCGTGGTGCTGCCCGCCATGCTGCAGACAAGCCTGTCTGTACTTCAAATGTGCAGATGGATGTTCAAGCAGCATTCGACAAACTGCTGGAAACGCACCCGGTGACTCTGGATGGGGACCCGCCAAACAGGAACGAGCGCAGAAAGGTGTCAGGTGAAGGGAAAAAAAGAAAGATAGTGAACACAGGGATAGGAAACACAGTTAAATATATATATTTTTGTTATATACATGTTTTTTATATATCACTTTTTCTTTTTTTTGTTTCAGGTCTACTGTTTAGGCCTTGTTGAGATGTACTCAAAACCAAACCTGTTTCAAGTCCTATTTGCTGATTTTTGTTCTTTTTCCATTTACCCCTTACCCATCCAAACCCTAACCCATGCCTCAATGTTAACCGTAATAACATTATTAGTATTATTATTATTATTGTTATTATTATTCCTTAATGCCTTTTTATTATTATTATACATTGAGACTCCTCACTGTTCTCTCTCAGGCAGATTCCAGTGCTACTGGGGTGTTTTCAAGGCCACTCAGTACCCAATCCCTGTTTTACACAGGGGTAAAGGACCTCCAACCCCTATGGATCAACAGTTATTATAATCTTATCCCCTTACCCAGACCCTTAGTGTAAAGAGCTTTTCAGTCTTTTTTCAAACATCACTTCTTGTTTACTCTCTGAAATGTAGTACATTTTTTTAAATTGTATTGAATAAGATTGTCTAAATTGTTTTGTTTTTCTTTAATTGAAAGGCTGATTGAGGAGCTGCAGAGCTGGCACATGGCGGTGACTGGTATCCCTCCTCCACTGCGGCCACGGAGTCTTTCACGACTTCACTGACGATGTCCCCCCCAAGAACCACAAGGCTGGCAGGGATGCTGGATGTCAGTGACAATGAGTTGCAGCATTACCCAGACCCCAACCCCCTTACCCAGACCCTTAAGGTTAACCCTTACCATACCTAACCCCCTTACCCCCTGGAGGTCCACTACCTTCAAATTCTGAATTAGGCACTTCGACATTTGACCCCGGCCCTTATGGGTCCCATACTTGGGTTAGGGTTAACCCTCCCTTACCCACCCTAAGATGGGTGGGTTACCCCCCCTAACCCCCTTAGCCATACCCTTAAGGTTAACCCTTACCCTACCTAACCCCCTTACCCAGAGCCCCACCCAACCTTCTTACCCAGACCCCTAGGGTTAACCCTTACCCTACCTAACCCCCTTACCCCCTGGAAGTCCACTACCTTCAAATTCTGAATTAGGCACTTCGACATTTGACCCCGGCCCTTATGGGTCCCATACTTGGGTTAGGGTTAACCCTCCCTTACCCACCCTAAGATGGGTGGGTTACCCCCCCTAACCCCCTTAGCCATACCCTTAAGGTTAACCCTTACCCTACCTAACCCCCTTACCCAGAGCCCCACCCAACCTTCTTACCCAGACCCTTACCCAGACCCCTAGGGTTAACCCTAACCCACCCTATCCCCCTTACCCAGACCACCCCCACCCCCAAGCTCCTTACCCAGACCCTTAGGGTTAACCCTAACCCACCCTTGTGTCCTAAATGTTATTGTTCCTCACAAGGCTTTTCAAATAGTTCATATTCATGTGTTGTTTTTTTGACTGATTTGTCTTCTGTTATTGTATATGTTTGTAAATAGTTCCATTTCAAGAATTTGTTTTTAATTTGTTATCTTTTCTCATGTATTAAAAATGTGTTCCTCATGAATTGAGTTATTTATTGTGATGAATTTGGTACTCATGAATTGGAAAGAAGAGAATCTAAACTTTAATTTGTTGAACAACATGTTTTATTTGAAGCAGGTTTAGCAGATATACAGGAGGATATGTAAAAGCATAAATACAGGTTTCCTTCTGGCCTTTTCAAAACAGCTGAATGTAATCAGAATTCAACAACGTGCTGCTGGTCACCAGAAGGTTTACTTTAACATTGTTGATCTCTTTGTTTAAGTCTCAATATGAGCTTTAAAATGAGATATGACTCCAGTAAATCAGATGATGCTACCCTGAAATACCAGTTTAAATATTGATAATGATTTTAATTATGCAGCCCATACATCAATGGAGAGAGTAGACAGGAGTCCAGGATGTCTTGCATTGAAAAGGTTTATTTGCTTGGCCAAGGAGAAGTGAATGAATGATCAGTACACGTTATGTTCTGATGCTCCCTTCAATTCTGAAGTTTCTCTCCTCCGGGGATAGACTTTAAACCTCACAGATAATGCCACAGGTTGAGCCATGCCCAAATATGGGCAGACCAACACATCTACAATATACAGAATTTAGTCTACTGGTCTATAGACAAAACATTGCTTAGACCTCACTCCGGACCTCCATCCAACACTATATCAAACCTCTGACTCACTACCTTTACCCCATTCAGGGAAAACAGTCAAAGGCATATCTGACATCGGTTGCTACAGCAACACTATCAGAATGCTTCCTGTTTTCCCCAAAAGGAGCAGACTCACTGCTCACCACTATCTCAAGGGGAGACAGTGTCTAAACCCAATATTTGGTGTGGCCTTGCTATGACCGCAAAGCCTAGTTTGATCCAGTGCATATTAGTTACGGAAAATTCCCTAACAAATATATAGACCAGATTTGACCTCTGACCCAGCTCTGAAAGATGCCTAAAATTGACCATTCAGTATGAATACAGACCGTGAAAGCAGGGCCTCACGATCCTTGTGACTCCAGAGAGGGGTGCTTAAGTGTGGGTACGGAGATGAGGGTGGAGGGAGAGGATGCTGGAGGTCAGGACAGAGTGTAAGCCTAACCTCAGCCTGAGAGAGTGAGAGAGAGAGAAAGAGGAAAAAAGGGGGGAAAAAGGGGGAAAAAAGTCAATATGTACCAAGTGTTTGAGCTCCAGACTTGGTAGCTCAACTTAGACCGATTTGAGGCTCACTCTGTGGAAGAAAAGAGAAAAGGAGAAAAAAGGGGAAAAAGAAAAAAAAAAACGAGCTCCAGACCTGGGGGGTTCAAACCCCCTGGCCTTGCCCGTTTCGAGGCTCCCTCCGCGGACTAAGTTGAGCCAGCGGTCCGCCTGGAAGGAGAAAAAAAAAATTGAAAATTATTCTAAGTGTTTGACCTCCAGGCTTGGGGGGGCTCAAACTCTCTGGCCATGCCCGTTTCGAGGCTCCCTCCGCGGGCTAAGTTGAGCCAGCGGTCCGCCTGGAAGAAGAGAAAAAAATTGAAAATTCTTCTAAGTGTTTGACCTCCAGGCTTGGGGGGGTTCAAACCCTCTGGCCATGCCCGTTTCGAGGCTCCCTCCGCGGACTAAGTCGAGCCAGCGGTCCGCCTGGAAGAAAGAAAAAAAATAAATTGAAAATTCTCCCGTTTTTTCGGCCTCCACGCGTTGGGGGTTCAACACAGTCTGGCCTGGCCCGATTTCAGGCTCCCTCTGCGGAGGAAAAGAGAGAAAATAGGGAAAGAAAACGAGCTCCAGGCTCTGGGGGTGCCTAGCCGACCGGCCATGCCCGTTTCGAGGCTCCCTCGGCGGACTAAGTCGAGCCAGCAGTCCGCCTGGAAGAAAGAAAAAAAAATCTGAAAATTCTTCTAAGTGTTTGACCTCCAGGCTTGGGGGGGCTCAAACCCTCTGGCCATGCCCGTTTCGAGGCTCCCTCCGCGGACTAAGTCGAGCCAGCGGTCCGCCTGGAAGAAAGAAAAAAAATTGAAAAATTGAAAATTCTCCCGTTTTTTCGGCCTCCACGCGTTGGGGGTTAAACACAGTCTGGCCTGGCCCGATTACAGAATCCCTCTGCGGAGGAAAAGAGAGAAAAAAGGGAAAGAAAATGAGCTCCATGCTCTGGGGGTGCCAAGCCGCCCGGCCATGCCCGTTTCGAGGCTTCCTCGGCGGGATAAGTCGAGCCACCAGTCAGCCTGGAAGAAATTTTTTTTTTTAAATGTCAAATTCTCCCGTTTTTTCGGCCTCCACACATGGATAATAAAAAATCTCGTGTTTGTGATAGGATGGAATGCCAATACTCGTTGGAAAGAAGAGCTTTAATTTTAGATATTACTCCAGTCATGACATTATGATATGGGATTTTTTTTTTTTAATTCTAAGTTTTTTGTATAAGACTAGATAGAGTTTATATGCCTTTTTCTCTGTTGGTACAGTGTTTGATGCATTAGTACTTTGACTTTAGTAAAGGATCTGAGTACTTTTGGCTGATTTTTGCACCTAAACACATGATAAGATGTCAAGAGGCTGTTCTTTTTTTCTTATTTTTTAAGTCATTTTTGACCATTTTTGTTTCAGTCAGAGTGAAGAAGAAGAAGTAAGTTAAACTGTTTCCTTTTTATTTTGATTACTCTTATAGTTTGATAGTATAAACTTAATTTATCAAAGGTAGAATTCACAGGTGACTCACTTAGTCTTTCCAGCATATATGTTATCTGTGTGTCATCTAGGCATTGAGCACTGGGTGGCACCAGAGACCTCTGAATGCTCCCCTGTAGCAGCCTGTGGGGGACGAGTGGTTAATATTGGGCTAACTCAACATCTTAATTTTACATTACACTAATTAGACAGCCTTGTGCTTGAGTCCAATTCTGACAAACGGCCGTCCTTTCATAATCATTTGAGAGGGGGTGGAGCCTGTGGGGGATGGAGGAAATGTGACACAATTGGAGACATTGACAGAGAGTGTGATTGTGGGGTGGGGGGGGATACAGCCCCATGTTACAGCTTGGGTTAGCAGTTAAACTTGACTTTAATTACACCTGTGTTTCATACAAGACCATACACACAGAGGCAGATAAAGTTTAAGCACTTCCACTTTATTGTTTTCTGTACAGAGATTTCTTATATTTACAAAGTGCACCAATACTGTACAAATAAAAACAGCAAAGTCTAACAATGTCCATGTAGGCTTGAATACAGGCCTTGAAAATGCAGGCCAGGTGGCAGGCAGTCTAAGACAGCCAAGCGAGGCCCAAGCCCTCTCCCCGAAAATACTTTTTGCCCACGCCGTAGTCAAACAGGAGTTCCTCGTTCACATCAATGTTCCTGGTTGCGAGGAAAACAATGAGTTCTTTTTCCTGCCCATCTATGTCCACAGAGTAGAACCTGGGCCTTATGTTGGCTTCAGCTTTTGAGTGGTTTACAAACCTGCCAACAGTCTGCTTTTCAGGGTGACACTCACAAATAGATGAATGTGCATCGATGCACATGGGCTGCCCTTTGTGATTGGTGTAAAAGAACATGTATCCAGTCTCCTCCTCACTGGTGTTCTGGTGTATTTGATGGCCCTCTTTGGCTGTGATCACCCTCCCATGGTAATCACAGACCACCTCACCGGCCAGAAATCTGCGGGTGGCAACGACACCCTTGCCCTTCCCTTCCACGTCAGTGACCAGTAGTCCTCTCCACTTCTGAGAACTGGTCAGTTTCTGGATTGGTTTAGAATCCATGACCGTGTCCATAGATCCTGAGGGCTTCCACTCTCTGATGACACCGCGACAGGTGGGGATGTTTTTCTCCCATCCCTGCTTAGAAATCCAAGTGCTGACCCGGTTTTCTGTCGGGAGACGTCGGCAGTAGTATGCTGTCGAGAAAAAATTACAAGGTTTTGTTAGTTAAGAAAAATATAATTGACAACTTTGAATCGTGTACATAGCATTGATACTTGAAAAAAATGTTTATTAAACATTGAGAAAATACTCACAGGCAACATGCTGTACGCGCAGTTTCATCTGTGCCTTCAGCCAACGCTCGTACAACTGCCGCTGATAGTCGGGTGACACCTTTCTGCGCTCGTTCCTGTTTGGCGGGTCCCCATCCAGAGTCACCGGGTGCGTTTCCAGCAGTTTGTCCAATGCTGCTTGAACATCCATCTGCACATTTGAAGTGCAAAGAGGCTTGTCTGCAGCATGGCGGGCAGCAGCACCACGAGTACCATGACTGGGACCCTCATCTGCAGACTCAACACTACATAAGAGAAGAAGGAGAAGAAGAGTATTAGATAAGTGTTCAGTGTGCCTACATATGAATTATGGTGGGTTTGATTATGTTTAAAAATGGTTGATTGTATTAATTGTTGACAAATATAAGACATTCTTACCTTGAGTCACCAGCGAGCTTAGCCAGCAGCTGACTGGCCCTCACAATGGTCTCCGGCTGCTTCATGCGGTAATGTTTTTCCGCCGTCACAGTGGAATGGGTGAGGTAGTGGGCCACCAGAGACTTCTCTGCGTCAGTCATCGTCTCAGTGGCCGCTCTCTCGGGGGGCTGTGTGGTGGTTGCTGTAACGTTGGCGTTAGGAAGTGGTGGAGGGATACCAGTCACCGCCAAGTGCCGACTCTGCAGCTCCTCAATCAGCCTTTCAATTAAAGAAAAACATAATTTAGACAATCTTATTCAATACAATTTAAAAAATGTACTACATTTCAGAGAGTAAACAAGAAGTGATGTTTGAGAAAAGACTGAAAAGCTCTTTTCACCAACCTGTTGAGTGGATCAGCATCGTCCATAATTTGCCGAAGACGCACGTAGCTGAACACCCTGCCGGAAACCAGAAGATCGTGGACTTCCCTCTTTGCCTTCTTCACCTCTGCTTCAATGGCTTCTGGTGTATTGGTCTTCATGCAGACCCTGCACAGATGCACTGGGAGGGATTCCTGGGGTTTCACGCACACAGGGCACAGCAGATAGTGCCTGTTGGGTTTACTGGAAATAGAAAAAGAAATGATTCACTTAATTTAAAGTTTTAATCAGGGAGAAGTTTGGGGGCCATCAGAAAATATGCTTTAAAGCTCAACTTGGGTAAGTGGCCTAATGATTTCATAGTCACCCAAGTAGGGTCGTTAACCAGTCATTAAGCAAAACAAAAGATGTGATCAGCCATGTTTACAATATGTGATAAACTATTATCATCACCCAGGTATTCTCTGTCTTGTTTACTACTATGAAACACATTTTTAACTTGATTAGAAAAGGATGTTTTACTACATTCTGTTAGAAAAGGACTGTCTAAGCTTGGCTGTACATACAAACTAACCTCTTGACTTGGTCCCTTAGTCTGGGAACCATCAGCAAATATACTTACATACCTTTGAATGTTAAAACTTCTATAATCTAATAAATTACTTTTACTACATTGAGGAACTACATTGTGAAATATACAATCATTCTTGACTTACCCCGGGGAGCCATTTTCAGGAACGAAGAAAAACTGGTCAGTAGAACAGGAAAAAAACTGGAGAAATCTTCATTGAAGATGTGACACTCCTGGTAACCGCTGAGCTTCTCTGGAGAGTCTCAGAAGACAGTAACAGGTGGCCTCACCTTTTATGTCAATCTGAAAGTCCCGCCCCCACATTTCTGCATTAGCATTTACATACATGCCCACCTGAGAGGGGGTGGACTTGATACTCTGTGCTTAACTCTGAAAGTTTAAAATAAAGTTAAAGTGGTTATTTTTCTTCCTCTTATAGTTTGAAAATATAAACTTAGTTTGTCAAAGGTAGGATTCACAGGTGACTCACTTAAGCTGAGTGGTTACATCACATGTGTTGTTCCTCCCTGATTATGTGAGGGTGTCAACTCAAGTTAAAACTGGTTATTTCAGGTTATATTGTCATACACGCCAATCTGCAGGGTATGAATGTTATTAACAAAGTAACAAACAGCACTAACTTATTACATATAAGAATCACAATTAGTTAGTAAAGACTTGTTTTGCTGTATATCTGGCCATAGTTTTGACCTGACATAGGAGTGAACTGGAGTGGGGGATTGAATCATTTCATGTTCAATTCAATAGGGTCGTTAGCCAGACATAAAGCAAAACAAAAGAGGTGACCAGCAGTTCACAAAACATTCAGAGATGAGTGACTCACATTCATATCAGCAAGGAGAGCTAACTGGCCACTTGGCTATGTGTTAATAACAAAGTAACAAACATGCTTTGTTTGTAAGGGTTAACCCTAAGCCACCCTAACTCAGTTCATCAGATTTGGTAACACATTCTACTGATTATAAAATCCCACATTAGAGTTTTGCATGGGCGGATTTAAAAATACATGTTAAGAGGTGTGGGGTAGACACAAAAACAATCATCGTACACACACACACACAACACAACACAATACATGAATACACACACACACACACACAGATACATAGATGTTAAACCCTGAGTTACACAGTAGCTAGTACTTTCAGTCCCCTCCAGCCTGCCCAACCCCTCCGCAATACACACCAATCTGCAAGGTATGAAAATGATTAACCCTTACCCACCCTAACTCCTCCTTTACCCAGACCGTAAGGGTCTCTGCTCGCCCACTGCCTGGATTTTAAGTCTTATTACCACCTTTGGACTACCAACAGGAGTAATAAAAAGGGCAGGATGCAGCAAGTCGGACTCAGTCCACTGAGATGTTAGTGAGAGATGTAAAAACTAATTCACTCTTGATTGCACAAAATGTATCAAAAGCTTCTCTGGGGGAACACGGTTAAATATATGTATGGTTGGGACAGCCTAAAAACCCTCACTTTCTCTAAAGCTGTTCTCTCTCTGTGTCTGTTGTTGTTTTTTATTGGTTTTAAGTCCTTGCTGCCATTGAAGGGAAAAAAGAAAGATAGTGAATTATGAAAAGCCCTTTCCTTCCCACCCCTTTTCCTCTTTGCACCACAGAATGCCACGCTTTCCGTTGCCATCTACAGTTCAATGTTACTTTTGACAAACTGTGAAAAGAGGCTTGTGATAGTTATATTCCCACATTGGGTTTTTCCTTTGTTTTGTTTTTGGTTGAGAAGGATTTACTTTTTATATGAAGGCTGTAGGTTTTTATTTATTTAATGTCTACAAATTTATTTATTTGAAAAAAAAAAACATTTTAAGAGGAACTATTTTTGTTCTCCTTGTGTCCTAAATGTTATTGTTCCTCAAAAGGCTTTGTAAATAGCCCCCCCCCCCCCCCCCCCCCTAGTAATCGAGTCTTTTCAGCATATATCTTGATGCTCTCCAAATAAGGGAGGCTCAAGTTAAAATAAGCAGCTCCATGTTACAGCTTCCATTGAAAACTTGACTTAAATTATACCTGGGTTTCATACAAGACCATACACACAGAGACAGTTAACGTTTAAGCACTTCCACTTTATTGTTTGCTGTTTTTTACATTTTTATTACTCACATTACAGTATTGAAAAGAAAAACTTAGCAAATTAGCTTAGAAACATTTGTACAGTGATCTTTGCTACTGGGGTGTTTTCAAGGCCCCTCGGTACCAGATCCCTGTCCTACACATGAGGAAAGGACCTCCAACCCCTGGAGGAACAACCGTTATTATAAACTCCAGTAACATACCAGGTCCCAGAAGAATATATTGCAAGGGAGCTCTTTGATACAGTGCAAGGAGAGGGACCAAGATCTTACAAACTCAGAGGCAAGCACTTCGACATTTGACCCCAGCCAATAAAATGAATAAGCCCCACCCACCCTCCACCATTCAACATTCCTGATGCTGGAGGCACAGACAGTGTGTGAAAATGACAAAGTCCTCACGGCAGGTAGAAGACAGTGTAGCCCAGAGAGGGGTGCTTAATTGTGGGTACAGAGGTGAGGGTGGAGGGAGAGGATGCTGGAGGTACAGACAGTAAACCAGGGGCACAAAAGTTTAGAGGCCGTGTGGCTGGGAGTGTAGCCCAGAGAGGGGTGCTTGGGTGTGGTTACACAGGCAGGGGTGGAGGGAGAGGATGCTGGAGGCACAGACAGTAAACCAGGGGCACAAAAGTTTAGAGGCCGTGTGGCTGGGAGTGTAGCCCAGAGAGGGGTGCTTGGGTGTGGTTACACAGGCAGGGGTGGAGGGAGAGGATGCTGGAGGTACCAGACCTGGGGGGGTTCAAACCCTCTGGCCATGCCCGTTTAGAGGCTCCCTCCGCGGGCTAAGTCGAGCCAGCAGTCCGCCTGGAAGAAAGAAAGAAGAAGAAGAAGAAGAAGAAGAAGAAGAAGAAGGAAAAAAGAAAAAAAAAAAAAAAAAAAAATCTGAAAATTCTTCTAAGTGTTTGACCTCCAGGCTTGGGGGGGTTCAAACCCCCTGGCCATGCCCGTTTAGAGGCTCCCTCCGCGGACTAAGTCGAGCCAGCGGTCCGCCTGGAAGAAGAGAATGAAAATCTGAAAATTATTCAAAGTGTTTGACCTCCAGGCTTGGGGGGGGGTTCAAACCCCCTGGCCATGCCCGTTTAGAGGCTCCCTCCGCGGACTAAGTCGAGCCAGCAGTCCGCCTGGAAGAAAGAAAGAAGAAGAAGAAGAAGAAAAAAAGAAAAAAAAAATCTGAAAATTCTTCTAAGTGTTTGACCTCCAGGCTTGGGGGGGTTCAAACCCCCTGGCCATGCCCGTTTAGAGGCTCCCTCCGCGGACTAAGTCGAGCCAGCGGTCCGCCTGGAAGAAGAGAATGAAAATCTGAAAATTATTCAAAGTGTTTGACCTCCAGGCTTGGGGGGGGTTCAAACCCCCTGGCCATGCCCGTTTAGAGGCTCCCTCCGCGGACTAAGTCGAGCCAGCGGTCCGCCTGGAAGAAGAGAATGAAAATCTGAAAATTATTCAAAGTGTTTGACCTCCAGGCTTGGGGGGGTTCAAACCCCCTGGCCATGCCCGTTTAGAGGCTCCCTCCGCGGACTAAGTCGAGCCAGCAGTCCGCCTGGAAGAAAGAAAGAAGAAGAAGAAGAAGAAGAAAAAAAAAAAAAAAAAGAAAAAAAAAAAATCTGAAAATTCTTCTAAGTGTTTGACCTCCAGGCTTGGGGGGGTTCAAACCCCCTGGCCATGCCCGTTTAGAGGCTCCCTCCGCGGACTAAGTCGAGCCAGCGGTCCGCCTGGAAGAAGAGAATGAAAATCTGAAAATTCTTCAAAGTGTTTGACCTCCAGGCTTGGGGGGGTTCAAACCCCCTGGCCATGCCCGTTTAGAGGCTCCCTCCGCGGACTAAGTCGAGCCAGCAGTCCGCCTGGAAGAAAGAAAGAAGAAGAAGAAGAAGAAGAAGAAGAAGGAAAAAAAAAAAAAAAAAAAAAAAAAAAAAATCTGAAAATTCTTCTAAGTGTTTGACCTCCAGGCTTGGGGGGGTTCAAACCCCCTGGCCATGCCCGTTTAGAAGCTCCCTCCGCGGACTAAGTCGAGCCAGCAGTCCGCCTGGAAGAAGAGAATGAAAATCTGAAAATTCTTCAAAGTGTTTGACCTCCAGGCTTGGGGGGGTTCAAACCCCCTGGCATTGCCCGTTTAGAGGCTCCCTCCGCGGACTAAGTCGAGCCAGCGGTCCGCCTGGAAGAAAGAAAAAAAATAAATTGAAAATTCTCCCGTTTTTTCGGCCTCCACGCGTTGGGGGTTAAACACAGTCTGGCCTGGCCCGATTTCAGGCTCCCTCTGCGGAGGAAAAGAGAGAAAATAGGGAAAGAACATGAGCTCCAGGCTCTGGGGGTGCCAAGCCGACCGGCCATGCCCGTTTCGAGGCTCCATCGGCGGACTAAGTCGAGCCAGCGGTCCGCCTGGAAGAAAAAAAATTGAAAAATTGAAAATTCTCCCGTTTTTTCGGCCTCCACGCGTTGGGGGTTCAACGCAGTCTGGCCTGGCCCGATTTCAGGCTCCCTCTGCGGAGGAAAAGAGAGAAAATAGGGAACGAAAACGAGCTCCAGGCTCTGGGGGTGCCAAGCCGCCCAGCCATGGCCGTTTCGAGGCTCCCTCGGCGGACTGAGTCGAGCCTACAGTCAGCCTGGAAGATTTATTTTTTTTAATGTCAAATTCTCCCGTTTTTTCGGCCTCCACACATGGATAATAAAAAATCTCGTGTTTGTGATAGGATGGAATGCCAATACTCGTTGGAAAGAAGAGCTTTAATTTTAGATATCACTCCAGTCATGACATTATGATATGGGATTTTTATTTTTTATTTTAAGTTTTTTGTATAAGAGTAGTTTATATGCCTTTTTCTCTGTTGGTACAGTGTTTGATGCATTAGTACTTTGACTTCAGTAAAGGATCTGAGTACTTTTGATACACACAGACAGCTAACCAGAATGGGACAGAGTGTGAGAATGGGGTGGGGGAGACAGTTCCATGTTACAGCTTTCATTGAAAACTTGACTTAAATTATACCTGTGTTTCATACAAGACCATACACACAGAGACAGTTGAAGTTCCAGTCATGAAATTATGATATGGGATTTTTTAATTTTTATTTTATTTTTCATTTAAACTTTAAAAGTAAAGTTATTTTTTCTGTGCCTAATTAACTTAGTAACATGTGTAATTGTTGTCTGTATATTTGTTTTATTTTGATTACTCTTATAGTTTTGAAAACTCAATTTATCAAAGGTAGAATTTACAGGTGACTCACTTAAGCTAGGTCTTTCCATCACATATGTTGATTCTCTCTGATTATGGAAGACTGTGAACTCAGGGTTGAAACAGGTTATTTCTTCTGTACTAAATTAAATTAGGAACATTTGTGAAATGATATTTGCATGTTTTATTCTCCACAGTATCTTTTTCAGTGTTACTAATAAGAATTGTTCAGTACACAATGTTTCATTAGAGACAGAACATGAAATACGCTTTTTAAAAGTCATTCTTGACCATTTTTTGTTTCAGTCAGAGTGAAGAAGAAAAAGTAACTTAAACTGTTTCCTTTTTATTTTGATTACTCTTATAGTTTGATAGTATAAACTTAATTTATCAAAGGTAGAATTCACAGGAAGGCACTTAGTCTTTCCAGTATATATATATATATATATATATATATATATATATATATATATATATATATATATATATATATATATATATATATATATATGTTATCTGTGTGTCATCTAGGCATTGAGCACTGGGTGGCACAAGGGACCTCTGAATGCTCCCCTGTAGCAGCCTGTGGGGGATGGTGGAAATTTGAATGTGTGTTAGATACACACAGACAGCTAACCAGAATGGGACAGAGTGTGAGAATGGGGTGGGGGAGACAGTTCCATGTTACAGCTTTCATTGAAAACTTGACTTAAATTATACCTGTGTTTCATACAAGACCATACACACATAGACAGTTGAAGTTCCAGTCATGAAATTATGATATGGGATTTTTTAATTTTAATTTTATTTGATTTAAACTTTAAAAGTAAAGTTATTTTTTCTGTACCTAATTAACTTAGTAACATTTGTAATTGTTGTCTGTATATTTGTTTTATTTTGATTACTCTTATAGTTTTGAAAACTCAATTTATCAAAAGGCAGTAATAAGTTATTTCTTCTGTTCTTAATTAGCTTAGTAACATTTGTACAGTGATCTTTGCATGTTGTCTTCTCCACAGCAGTATCCTCAGAGTCAGTAAAGCATCTGAGTACTTCTTCCACCTCTGATTTTGGCTTTTACAAACATGATAAGATGTCAAGAGGCTGTCCTTAACTTTTGAAATCATTGCCTGTGTGTCATCTTGGCAGTGACCATTGCTGCTCTGGTTGACTCTGAATGGCTGCACCCGTGTGAAGTACATGTCAAACCACTGTTGGCAGAGGAAGAATAGGAATAAAGATTAATTTCTGCTTTTGAACAGGTTCTGACAGATTCTCACAGGAGATCTGATGAACTTACCAACTCCACTGCTGACAGAAGTGTTGTCAGACTCTCTCTCACCAGTCTCAGTGGGGGGCTGTGTGGTTGTTGCTGTAATGTTGGCGTTAAGCAGTGGTGGAGGGATACCAGTCACCGCCATGTGTCAGCTCTGCAGCTCCTCAATCAGCCTTTCAATTAAAGAAAAACATCATTTAGACAATCTTATTCAATACAATTTAAAAAATGTACTACATTTCAGAGAGTAAACAAGAAGTGATGTTTGAGAAAAGACTGAAAAGCTATTCCACCAACCTGTTGAGTGGATCAGCATCGTCCATAATTTGCCGAAGGAGCACGTAGCTGAACACCCTGCCAGAAGCCAGTTCTCCACCCGGGGCACATGCGGGGGGGCTCTCAGCCCTCCGGCGAGTCCCGGGGCCGGCCGCTTCGCAGCGAGATCGAGACGCTCCGTCTGTCCCGGCGGTCCTTCAACGGAGCCCGTCGTGGGGTTCGCGGGTGTCCATCATACGGCACCCCCTCCTCCTCGCCGGGGTTGAAGCGCGCGAACGACTGTTTGCCTCCCTCTTCGTCTGGACCTACTTCCCGACCGGACGGGCCTCTCTCTCCCCCCTCTTCTCCCCCCGGCTCCGGGCATCGCGGTTCCCGCAGGGCCTCTGTCAGTCAGAGAGAAGAAGAGTAAGAAGAAGGAGTAAGCTAAACTGTTTCTAAATTAAATTAGGAACATTTGTGAAATGATATTTGCATGTTTTATTCTCCACAGTATCTTTTTCAGTGTTACTAATAAGAAGTTTTAAGTTTTTGATTGTGAGTCACATGAATCACAGATATTCAGTATATAACAACAATTTGGTAACACATTCTACTGATTATAAAATCCCACATTCGAGTTTTGCATGGGCGGATTTAAAAATACATTATTTGCGCAAAATGTATCAAAACCTTCTCGTGGGGAACACGGTTAAATATGTGTATGGCTGGGACAAAACCCTCACTTTCTCTAAAGCAGTTCTCTCTCTGTTTCTGTTGTTTTTAAAAATGTGTTTTGCTTCAAGTCCTTGCTGCCACTGAAGGGAAAAAAAGAAAGATAGTGAACACAGGGATAGGAAACACAGTTAAATATATATATTTTTGTTATATACATGTTTTTTATATATCACTTTTTCTTTTTTTTGTTTCAGGTCTACTGTTTAGGCCTTGTTGAGATGTGTACTCAAAACCAAACCTGTTTCAAGTCCTATTTGCTGATTTTTATTCTTTTTCCATTTACCCCTTACCCATCCAAACCCTAACCCATGCCTCAATGTTAACCAAAATAACATTATTATTATTATTATTATTGTTATTATTATTCCTTAATGCCTTTTTATTATTATTATACATTGAGACTCCTCACTGTTCTCTCTCAGGCAGATTCCAGTGCTACTGGGGTGTTTTCAAGGCCACTCAGTACCCAATCCCTGTTTTACACAGGGGTAAAGGACCTCCAACCCCTATGGATCAACCGTTATTATAAACTCAGAGGCAAGCACTTCGACATTTGACCCCGGCCCTCATGGGTACCCAGACCCCCCCCCCCAACCCCTATACCCAGACCCTTATCCCCTTACCCAGACCCTTAGTGTTAGCCCTTACCCACCCTTAGCCCCCTACCCACCCTAAGCCCCTTACCCACCCTTAGCCCCTTACCCAGACCCTTAGTGTTAGCCCTTACCCACCCTTAGCCCCTTACCCACCCTTAGCCCCTTACCCACCCTAAGCCCCTTACCCACCCTAAGCCCCTTACCCACCCTTAGCCCCTTAACCACCCTAAACCACTTACCCCCTGGAGGTCCAGCGCGTGTATTAGCGTTTGCTAACGTGTATTAGCGTTTGTTAGCATGTATTAGCGTTTGCTAACGTGTATTAGCGTCTGTTAGCATGTATTAGCGTTTGTAACGTGTATTAGCGTTTGCTAACGTGTATTAACGTTTGCTAACGTGTATTAGCGTTTGTTAGCATGTATTAACGTTTGCTAACGTGTATTAGCGTTTTTTAGCATGTATTAGCGTTTGCTAACGTGTATTAGCGTCTGTTAGCATGTATTAGCGTTTGTAACGTTAGCCACACAAAGCACTACAACACAATTGGGAATTAATTATTAGTACCTCTTGCTTTAGCTGTTGGAAGTTCGCCGGAAATATGTGTATCATGCTTATATGAAGTCTTCATGGAGCCTGCGTTTGTGAGTTCAGGTTTGTCATCCTCCTGGTTGTCATGGAGATGACGTTAGTAGCTCCGTTCGTTTGCCTGCTTAAAATTGAAACGTTTGGCAGGGGTCCTAAGAGGAGCTGTGAGTTTTCTGCCACATGAAGCCAGAGAATAAGGAAAAATAATCACAGTTTATGTTTCAGTCAGAGAGAAGAAGAGTAAGAAGAAGAAGTAAGTTAAACTGTTTCGTTTTTATTTGAATTACTCTTATAAATTGAAAATAAAAACGTAGTTTGTCAAAGGTAGCATTCACAGGTGACTCACTTAAGCTAGGTCTTTCCATCACATATGTTGATTCTCTCTGATTATGGAAGACTGTGAACTCAGGGTTAAAACAGGTTATTTCTTCTGTACTAAATTAAATTAGGAACATTTGTGAAATGATATTTGCATGTTTTACTCTCCACAGTATCTTTTTCAGTGTTACTAATAAGAATTGTTCAGTACACAATGTTTCATTAGAGACAGAACATGAAATACGCTTTTTAAAAGTCATTCTTGAATACAGTGGCGGCTGGTGACAAAAATGTTTGGGGGGGCAGTTTGATGCCGTTTCAACCAAGCCGTAGCACCACTTCATACCGCAGCAAAAAAATAAAAATAAGAAAGGAAAACCAATCTAAAAACAACACAACACACTATAATGTCCCCTGGTTTGTCCCAGTATGATATCTCTGACCCACAGAGAGAGGAATAAAACATTATAATTAGACATGATAAAATTCACTCACATCACCTAAAGATACCAGCAGTTAAAGCAGAGTTACCAATAAGTTAATATGCTTAAAAAGAGACACTACCACCTATATTTGAGTTATTGTGTCTTCAGTCCTGATTTCACTGTAATCTGTTAGTTGTTGCAATACCTAAACATGACAATAGATGGCGCATTAAGCACTATACACTGCTGTGATGAAGCATAACTTATTTAACTTATTATAATAATGAAATGTACCCAAATCAACTGTAATAGTCAAAATTACTTCCATCATTTCTTATCCTGCATTTATGCATTTTTGTTTTTTACACTTCATAGTTATGTCTTTTATAAAGTATTTTTTTTAACACTTTACAATATTAATAACAGCAATGCAGCTACTACCTGATCTTTTATATGTCCTGTTGGAGCTGCTGGATGCAGCCACTGACTGAATCTATGTTCCTCTTCTGGAGCTTGGCATAGCAGAGGTCTACATGTGGCCAGATGTGGTGAAACAGCTGCAGAAAGAGCTCAGCAATGCTGAGTGTAAGAAGAAGAAGAAAAAGTAAGTTATACTGTTTCCTTTTTATTTTGATTACTCTTATAGTTTGAAAGTATAAACTTAGTTTGTCAAAGGTAGGATTCACAGGTGACTCACTTAAGCCAAGTCTTTCCATCACATATGCTGCTTCTCTCCAAATAAGGGAGTCAAAAGAGGGAAGTCCATGATCTTCTGGTTTCCGGCAGGGTGTTCAGCTACGTGCTCCTTCGCCAAATTATGGACGATGCTGATCCACTCAACAGGTTGGTGAAAACAGCCTTTCAGTCTTTTCTCAAACATCACTTCTTGTTTACTCTCTGAAATGTAGTACATTTTTTAAATTGTATTGAATAAGATTGTCTAAATTATGTTTTTCTTTAATTGAAAGACTGATTGAGGAGCTGCAGAGCTGGCACATGGCGGTGACTGGTATCCCTCCTCCACTGCGGCCACTGAGTCTTTCACGACTTCACTGACGATGTTTGTTTTTGATTGTGAGTCACATGAATCACAGATATTCAGTATATAACAACAATTTGGTGTGTTCTGATTTGTTAATAACATTTGATCTTTTTTCTCATAGGCATAGCATGTTGACTGAGCAACATCAGCTGTCACCATATGACTGCTTGGCTGTGCTGAGGGCTGCCAGGAAGGACTTGATGGCAGTTATTGCGAAGGTCTTCACGGACAAAAGTGCAACCCTGGAGTTGACCGAGTGCAGCTTCGTGGTGTACTACCTCCAGGCAGTGGTGATCCTAAAGCACCTCCAGCGGCCAGGCGTGGTGGAGCACATGACTGTGAGTATTCTTATGCTCTTTTTGTCTGTGTTGTTAGTAAATTTCACCTGACATTTTTGCCATTCCCCATACTAATCAATGTGATATCCTTGTTTTGTGCAGGTGCAGGAGTGGATAGTCCGAAAGACAGACACGTCAGGCAACGCCATTATTGGTGTGAAGGAGCACAAGACCGCCGCACAGCAAGTTGCCACGTTTGCCCTGTCCCAGGAGGAGGAGTTTGTAAGTTCATCATATTTCCTGTGAGAATCTGTCAGAACCTGTTCAAATGCAGAAATTAATCTTTATTCCCATGTTTCCTCTGCCAACAGTGGTTTGATATGTACTTCACACGAGTTCGGCCACAACTCCTCCTCAACTCTAAGAAGCGCAAGCGAAATGACTCAGATGACGATGAGGAACGGTTCTTCATCTCCACCACGGGGAGGCCGATCTATAACGCCTCCAATGACCTTAACCGGCTGCACTCAAAGTAAGCTAACCATCATGATTCATTTCCCCTCCAAAATGTACTTCTATAAATAGCCGTCTCAGGTCTCTGGTGCCATGTGTTAATTAATGTCATATTAATATCGGTTTAAACTTTCACTTTAGATACAAACTCAAGCCAGTGACCAGCCAAATGGCACGCAGAGTCTTCGAGACGGCCACCAAGACGATGACTGACGCAGAGAAGTCTCTGGTGGCCCACTACCTCACCCATTCCACTGTGACGGCGGAAAAACATTACCGCATGAAGCAGCCGGAGACCATTGTGAGGGCCAGTCAGCTGCTGGCTAAGCTCGCTGTTGACTCAAGGTAAGAATGTCTTATATTTGTCAACAATTAATACAATCAACCATTTTTAAACATAATCAAACCCACCATAATTCATATGTAGGCACACTGAACACTTATCTAATACTCTTCTTCTCCTTCTTCTCTTATGTAGTGTTGAGTCTGCAGATGAGGGTCCCAGTCATGGTACCCGTGGTGCTGCTGCCCACCATGCTGCAGACAAGCCTCTCTGTACTTCAAATGTGCAGATGGATGTTCAAGCAGCATTCGACAAACTGCTGGAAACGCACCCGGTGACTCTGGATGGGGACCCGCCAAACAGGAACGAGCGCAGAAAGGTGTCAGGTGAAGGGAAAAAAAGAAAGATAGTGAACACAGGGATAGTGAACACAGTTAAATATATATATTTTTGTTATATACATATATGTTTTTTATATATCACTTTTTCTTTTTTTTGTTTCAGGTCTACTGTTTAGGCCTTGTTGAGATGTGTACTCAAAACCAAACCTGTTTCAAGTCCTATTTGCTGATTTTTGTTCTTTTTCCATTTACCCCTTACCCATCCAAACCCTAACCCATGCCTCAATGTTAACCAAAATAACATTATTATTATTATTATTATTGTTATTATTATTCCTTAATGCCTTTTTATTATTATTATACATTGAGACTCCTCACTGTTCTCTCTCAGGCAGATTCCAGTGCTACTGGGGTGTTTTCAAGGCCACTCAGTACCCAATCCCTGTTTTACACAGGGGTAAAGGACCTCCAACCCCTATGGATCAACCGTTATTATAAACTCAGAGGCAAGCACTTCGACATTTGACCCCGGCCCTCATGGGTACCCAGACTCCCCCCCCCAACCTCTATACCAAGACCCTTACCCCCTCACCCAGACCATTAGTGTTAGCCCTTACCCACCCTTAGCCCCTTACCCAAACCCTTAGTGTTAGCCCTTAACCACCCTTAGCCCCCTACCCAAAGCCCTCCCCCCAACCCCTTACCCAGACCCTTACCCTCTTACCCAGAGCCCCCCCCCCCCAAGAACCACAAGGCTGGCAGGGATGCTGGATGTCAGTGACAATGAGTTGCAGCATTACCCAGACCCCAACCCCCTTACCCAGACCCTTAAGGTTAACCCTTACCCTACCTAACCCCCTTACCCCCTGGAGGTCCACTACCTTCAAAATTCTGAATTAGGCACTTCGACATTTGACCCCGGCCCTTATGGGTCCCATACTTGGGTTAGGGTTAACCCTCCCTTACCCACCCTAAGATGGGTGGGTTACCCCCCCTAACCCCCTTAGCCATACCCTTAAGGTTAACCCTTACCCTACCTAACCCCCTTACCCAGAGCCCCACCCAACCTTCTTACCCAGACCCCTAGGGTTAACCCTAACCCACCCTATCCCCCTTACCCAGACCACCCCCACCCCCACCCCCAAGCTCCTTACCCAGACCCTTAGGGTTAACCCTAACCCACCCTTGTGTCCTAAATGTTATTGTTCCTCACAAGGCTTTTTAAATAGTTCATATTCACGTGTTGTTTTTTTGACTGATTTGTCTTCTGTTATTGTATATGTTTGTAAATAGTTCCATTTCTAGAATTTGTTTTTAATTTGTTATCTTTTCTTATGTATTAAAAATGTGTTCCTCATGAATTGAGTTATTTATTGTGATGAATTTGGTACTCATGAATTGGAAAGAAGAGAATCTAAACTTTAATTTGTTGAACAACATGTTTTATTTGAAGCATGTTTAGCATATATACAGGAGGATATGTAAAAGCATAAATACAGGTTTCCTTCTGGCCTTTTCAAAACAGCTGAATGTAATCAGAATTCAACAACGTGCTGCTGGTCACCAGAAGGTTTACTTTAACATTGTTGATCTCTTTGTTTAAGTCTCAATATGAGCTTTAAAATGAGATATGACTCCAGTAAATCAGATGATGCTACCCTGAAATACCAGTTTAAATATTGATAATGATTTTAATTATGCAGCCCATACATCAATGGAGAGAGTAGACAGGAGTACAGGATGTCTTGCATTGAAAAGGTTTATTTGCTTGACCAAGGAGAAGTGAATGAATGATCAGTACACGTTATGTTCTGATGCTCCCTTCAATTCTGAAGTTTCTCTCCTCCGGGGATAGACTTTAAACCTCACAGATGACGCCACAGGTTGAGCCATGCCCAAATATGGGCAGACCAACACATCTACAATATACAGAATTTAGTCTACTGGTCTATAAACAAAACATTGCTTAGACCTCACTCCGGACCTCCATCCAACACTATATCAAACCACTGACTCACTACCTTTACCCCATTCAGGGAAAACAGTCAAAGGCATATCTGACCTCGGTTGCTATAGCAACACTATCAGAATGCTTCCTGTTTTCCCCAAAAGGAGCAGACTCACTGCTCACCACTATCTCAAGGGGAGACAGTGTCTAAACCCAATATTTGGTGTGGCCTTGCTATGACCGCAAAGCCTAGTTTGATCCAGTGCATATTAGTTACGGAAAATTCCCTAACAAATATATAGACCAGATTTGACCTCTGACCCAGCTCTGAAAGATGCCTAAAATTGACCATTCAGTATGAATACAGACCGTGAAAGCAGGGCCTCACGATCCTTGTGACTCCAGAGGGGGGTGCTTAGGTGTGGGTACGCAGGTTGGGGTGGAGGGAGAGGATGCTGGAGGTACAGACAGTAAACCAGGGGCACAAAAGTGTAGAGGCTGTGTGGCTGGGAGTTTAGCCCAGAGAGGGGTGCTTAAGTGTGGGTACGGAGGTGAGGGTGGAGGGAGAGGATGCTGGAGGTCAGGACAGAGTGTAAGCCTAACCTCAGCCTGAGAGAGTGAGAGAGAGAGAAAGAGGAAAAAGGGGGAAAAAAGTCAAAATGTACCAAGTGTTTGAGCTCCAGACTTGGTAGCTCAACTTAGACCGCTTTGAGGCTCACTCTGTGGAAGAAAAGAGAAAAGGAGAAAAAAGGGGAAAAAGAAAAAAAAAACGAGCTCCAGACCTGGGGGGGGTTCAAACCCTCTGGCCTTGCCCGTTTCGAGGCTCCCTCCGCGGGCTAAGTTGAGCCAGCAGTCCGCCTGGAAGAAAGAAAGAAGAAGAAGAAAAAAGAAAAAAAATCTGAAAATTTTTCAAAGTGTTTGACCTCCAGGCTTGGGGGGGTTCAAACCCCCTGGCCATGCCCGTTTAGAGGCTCCCTCCGCGGACTAAGTCGAGCCAGCGGTCCGCCTGGAAGAAGAGAATGAAAATCCGAAAATTCTTCTAAGTGTTTGACCTCCAGGCTTGGGGGGGTTCAAACCCTCTGGCCATGCCCGTTTAGAGGCTCCCTCCGCGGACTAAGTCGAGCCAGCAGTCCACCTGGAAGAAAGAAAGAAGAAGAAGAAAAAAGAAAAAAAATCTGAAAATTTTTCAAAGTGTTTGACCTCCAGGCTTGGGGGGGTTCAAACCCCCTGGCCATGCCCGTTTAGAGGCTCCCTCCGCGGACTAAGTCGAGCCAGCGGTCCGCCTGGAAGAAGAGAATGAAAATCCGAAAATTCTTCTAAGTGTTTGACCTCCAGGCTTGGGGGGGGGTTCAAACCCTCTGGCCATGCCCGTTTAGAGGCTCCCTCCGCGGACTAAGTCGAGCCAGCGGTCCGCCTGGAAGAAGAGAATGAAAATCCGAAAATTCTTCTAAGTGTTTGACCTCCAGGCTTGGGGGGGGTTCAAACCCTCTGGCCATGCCCGTTTAGAGGCTCCCTCCGCGGACTAAGTCGAGCCAGCGGTCCGCCTGGAAGAAGAGAATGAAAATCCGAAAATTCTTCTAAGTGTTTGACCTCCAGGCTTGGGGGGGGGTTCAAACCCTCTGGCCATGCCCGTTTAGAGGCTCCCTCCGCGGACTAAGTCGAGCCAGCGGTCCGCCTGGAAGAAAGAAAAAAAATAAATTGAAAATTCTCCCGTTTTTTCGGCCTCCACGCGTTGGGGGTTCAACACAGTCTGGCCTGGCCAGATGTCAGGCTCCCTCTGCGGAGGAAAAGAGAAAATAGGGAAAGAAAACGAGCTCCAGGCTCTGGGGGTGCCAAGCCGCCCGGCCATGGCCGTTTCGAGGCTCCCTTGGCGGACTGAGTCGAGCCAGCGGTCCGCCTGGAAGAAAAAAAAATTGAAAAATTGAAAATTCTCCCGTTTTTTCGGCCTCCACGCGTTGGGGGTTCAACGCAGTCTGGCCTGGTCAGATTTCAGGCTCCCTCTGCGGAGGAAAAGTGAAAAAAAAGGGAAAGAAAATGAGCTCCAGGCTCGGGGGGGTGCCAAGCCGCCCGGCCATGCCCGTTTCGAGGCTCCCTTGGCGGGCTAAGTCGAGCCACCAGTCTGCCTGGAGGTCAAACACTTAGAAGAATTTTCAATTATTTTTTTCTCTTCTTCTTCCAGGCCGACTGGTGGCTCATCTTAGCCCGCGGAGGGAGCCTCGAAACGGGCATGGCCGGGCTGCTTGGCACCCCCCCAAGCCTGGAGGTCAAACACTTAGAATAATTTTCAAATTTTTTTTCTTCTTCTTTCTTTCTTTCTTTCTTTCTTTCTTTCTTTCTTTCTTTCTTTCTTTCTTTCTTTCTTCCAGGCGGACTGGTGGCTCAACTTAGCCCGCGGAGGGACCCTCGAAACGGGCAAGGCCAGAGGGTTTGAACCCCCCCAGGTCTGGAGCTCGGTTTTTTTCCTCCCCTTTTTTTCCTCCTTTTTTTCCTCCTTTTCTCTTTTCTTCCACAGAGTGAGCCCCAAATCGGTCTAAGTTGAGCTACCAGGTCTGGAGCTCAAACACTTGGAACATTTTTTACTTTTTTTTTTCTTTTTTCCCTCTTTCTCTCTCTCTCAGGCTGAGGTTAGGCTTACACTCTGTCCTGACCTCCAGCATCCTCTCCCTCCACCCTCACCTCCGTACCCACACTTAAGCACCCCTGCCTGGGACACACTGTCTTCCACCAGCCGTGAGGACTTTGTCATTTTCACACACTGTCTGGGCCTCCAGCATCCTCTCCCTCCACGCCAACCTGCGTACCCGCACCTAAGCACCCCTCTCTGGGCTACACTCCCAGCCACACAGCCTCTACACTTTTGTGCCCCTGGTTAAACCTGGAGTCGGAAAGGGGCACTTTTTTGGCAATTGTTGACCGGAGGGCGCCTTAGGGGCCCCCCCATCCACTTTCAGAATGGGGCACTTTTTGGCAATTTGGGGCACTTTCTCTGGGAAGCGCCCCTGTTGACCGGAGGGCGCCTAAGGGGCCTCCCCATCCGCTTTCAGAATGGGGCACTTCAGGTACCCTGTTTCATTTTGGGACACTCAAAAGTGCCCCATAGGGAACCTGGAGTCGGAAAGGGGCACTTTTTTTGCAATTTGGGGCACCTGGAGTCGGAAAGGGGCAGTTTTTTTGCAATTTGGGGCACTTTCTGAAGTGCCTGAAGTCCCCAAATGAATTGCTTGTTATACTGTATTATAAATGTGAGTGTATTATGCAGTATTTGCAGAAGTATATAAATAAAAATAATATAAATAAGTGTTTTAATGTTTTCTCTGACTGAACTTTTGTTTCAAAAAGGTTAATTTAACTGCTTGGAGTCTGTGACACTCTGGTTGACCTTTTGTTTCAAACCACTCAGTTCATGATCGGCTCCTCTGATCCTCTGCTCATTGGAGCTTGCTGCCAGGTGCAGCTTGCTGCCGTTGTGTCTGTGACACTCTGACTGATCTTGCCTCCTCCCAGTGACTTTATTAGAGCTTGCTGCTCAGTGAGGTTGACAGGAGGTATTTTCGTGTGCATTTGAACATGAGTGTTATTCACCTATTCACTTTGAAAAGATTGTGTCAGGGACCCAAATTATGAGTGTATTATGCAGTATTTGCAGAAATATACAAATAAAAATAATATAAATAAGTGTTTTAATGTTTTCTCTGACTGAACTTTTGTTTCAAAAAGGTTAATTTAACTGCTTGGAGTCTGTGACACTTTGGTTGACCTTTTGTTTCAAACCACTCAGTTCATGATCGGCTCCTCTGATCCTCTGCTCATTGAAGCTTGCTGCCAGGTGCAGCTTGCTGCCGTTGTGTCTGTGACACTCTGACTGATCTTGCCTCCTCCCAGTGACTATATTAGAGCTTGCTGCTCAGTGACATTTGGGGAGATTGCTGCTCGGTGAGGTTGAGGTATTTTCGTGTGCATTTGAATGTGAGTATTATTCACCTATTCTCTTTGAAAAGATTGTGTCAGGGACCCAAATTGTGAGTGTATAATGCAGTATTTGCAGGAATATTTTGAAGTTTTTTAATGCTTTCTCTTACTGAACTCTTGTTTCAAAACGGTTAATTTAACTGCTTGTTACAGTGTGTTATAAATGTGAGTGTACATGCAGTATTTGCAGGAATATTTTGAAGTTTTTTAATGCTTTCTCTGACTGAACTCTTGTTTCAAAACGGTTAATTTAACTGCTTGTTACAGTGTGTTATAAATGTGAGTGTATTATGCAGTATTTGCAGGAATATTTTGAAGTTTTTTAATGCTTTCTCTGACTGAACTCTTGTTTCAAAACGGTTAATTTAACTGCTTGTTACAGTGTGCTATAAATGTGAGTGTATTATGCAGTATTTGCAGGAATATTTTGAAGTTTTTTAATGCTTTCTCTGACTGAACTCTTGTTTCAAAACGGTTAATTTAACTGCTTGTTACAGTGTGCTATAAATGTGAGTGTATTATGCAGTATTTGCAGGAATATTTTGAAGTTTTTTAATGCTTTCTCTGACTGAACTCTTGTTTCAAAACGGTTAATTTAACTGCTTGTTACAGTGTGTTATAAATGTGAGTGTATTATGCAGCTGTGTCTGTCATATGTGCTTCATGTCTTGCTGACAGAGACAGTTTCCTGGTCACTGAACCTACTTTTTCTTTCTTTAATTTTATAGATGACTAGAACAAAAAGCCAGGGCGAATGCCCCATTTGTGGGAAAGTGCTGGCATTCTTGGCAAAGCATCTGAGGGAACGCCATGATGTGGTCAATAAAAAGGAGAGGGCCATATTGAACAACTTGGCCACCGGCCGGCTGTCCCTGCCCCCAGGACCCTGCCCCATTCCAAATTGCATCCCATATCTACGCAATGTGGAAAGACACCTGGTGACCCACAAGGATTTGGGCATGCACAGGCTGCAAAAGGAGAGGCAGAATTTGAAAAAGAAGACGGCCATTGCCCTGCTCTCCGAACTGAGGGCCACTAATCCTGTACCCAATATGGTAAGCTCCCTGGACCTCGAAGACCCGGGAGAGGGGTCCTCCACCCAAACAGTTGATCCTTGCCAGAACCCGTCATGTGTTCTGGCAAAGCAGAGGGTCAACCAATTGAGCACAGAGGTGGAGAAGCTCAAGGAAATGGTTGCTGACCTCAACGTGAGTGAATGAAAAATACATAACAAATATACATTTTATATCCATATTCAATTTATTTTAATAACTCAATCCTTACATTGTCATTAATTTGCAGCCCTGTTTTCCCTTGCTGTTCGTTTTTCCCTCTGCAGAAGGAGTTGCTGGTTCTAAGGCAAATCGAAAATTCGCCTGACTCCGGCACCTCTTCTTCCTCTTCCGAGGAGTCGGAGTCGGAGTCGGAGTCGGAGGGGCCGGAGCAGCCGCAGGCAGCCTCTTCTTCCTCTTCTGAGGAGTCGGAGTCAGAGTCGGAGTGGCCGGAGCAGCGGCAGGAGCCGGAGCAGCCCAAGCAGCCGGAGAAGCCTAAGCAGCCGGAGAAGCCCAAGCAGCCGGAGAAGAAGAAGCAGCCTGTAAAAAGGAAGCTGCCTTTCACCCCCCGACCCCCCGCTGAGGTGAGAAGATAATGTATTAGTGTAATACAGTGCCACAATCATTTTTGCCGAAGGCCAAAGTATGTCACTTCATCCTGTCTTATTATTGTTTTTCTCTCTACCCAGGAAACCACAACCCTAGACGAGGCCCCGAAGAATAAGAGGGCCTCTTGTACACCTGCTGCTCCTCAGGCTGCAGAGGAGTCAGAGGAGACCCCTGACGTGGTGAGTGAGATGGCTCAGTTCATCAGTAGTTTTATAAAACTTTACCAAGTGTAGAACCAATGAGGCTGGTGTGGTCATGTAGTATTGGTGTTAACGATGTTTTGTTTTGTCCTTCTAGGACGAGGAGCAGCCGATGACCGAGGCCCTGAAGAGAGTCTACAAAGCCATTGCCCCCTACTTTAGGGCGAAAAGTAGGGGGTCCAAGCTGAAAGATATTGTTTTGGGAACCTCAATGGGTAAGAAAGAACACACAGTGTATTTGTGCAACTGCGTGGAGTGTGGAGTGTTTTCACGCTACATTCATCATCTTGTCTTGCATCTTTACAGACGCGTACATGGACGAATATGCGGCCTTCGTGTTTTGCCCCGAAGGCACCGCGAAGATGCAAGAAAACGCAGTATCCAAGATCAGCCGGGCTAAGGTTATTTTAAAATACCTGACGCTCGGCTGGTCGACAACACTGTACTGGAACTGGAAGTTTTTATTTAATATTCCCCTCCTGAAGTCGTAAGTAGTGAATTTTGAAATAAGTAACCTTACTGCCTTCTATCTACTTACTCTACAATGTTTTATTCAATTTACTGACTTGCTGACTTTACCTGCATGCTTTTTAACTTAATCGAGTTCTGTTCCGCATGACCTCACGTGTCTTTTGTAATTTCTTTCTTTCCACAGCTACCCTGCAATCCTTAGAAGAGTCGGCCTGGCCCCGACCACCGTCATACTGTACGTGGGCCAGGCCATCTCCTTCATGGAATACTTCAGGGCCACGCCCCCGAAACATTCACGGATCACCACTGGCCAGACGAAAGTGGTGATCCGTGAGCTTCAGAAATTGAATAAAGACTTGGGGAGGACGGTCCTTGGGCACCAGTCCCTTGTTAAGCAAAACAAGGGGTTAAAACTGGTGCCCAAGGAGGACCTCGCCAGGTGCCAGTGCCTGGCCAGGAAAAAGATTCCTTCCCTTCTCGGTGAGTCCACGACGCCTCTCCCTTTCTCACACACCTATTTTTGACAGTGCCATACAAGCTTTAAATCTCATTGTTCTCTTCTCTCTTTAACTCTCATTTCAGAGGACATCGAAAAGGCGCCTGCGAGGGACCCGAGGACCCGATACAGGTTCTTCGGGTACCTAGCGGCCTACCTCTCTTCCATCTACGGCCACAGGACCGGTGTCCTCACCAGGATGAGGCTGAGGGAGGTGAAGGAGGCCATTGGTAATCAGGAGACGGGCTACCTCATCAACGTAAGTATCATCATAATCTCTTTGGGTCTTTTTCTCCATTAAAAATAAGTAACAAATGAATCTCTTTATTTTGGGGATCTTTAATTGATATTTTTAACCTTGGTAAAACTATTGTCTTCACAGGTTTATACCATTGACTGACCTCTCTGCTTTCTGTCACACTTTGTCTTCTGCAGGTCATGGAACACAAGACGGTGAGGAAGTTTGGCACCGCACAAATATATTTGGAGGCCTCAGAGTACCAGTGGTTCAAGGACTGGATCCGTCTCCGCTCCAGGTGCGTACCCAAAAATGGGTATTTCTTTTCTTCCTTCGGCCGCGGAGAGGCAAAAGACATGGTGCGATATTTCCGACGCGCCTGGGCGGAGATGGGACTCAAGGGGTCCCCGTCCATCATGGACCTGAGGACCGCTGTGTCCACTTATGTGAGTATCAAAAACACTAAATCAATTCAATCAATCAATGCGTGTGTTTTTATACTGACGCAAGCCTCATTTTCTTTTCTGTAGAACTTTGAAACCAACGACGCGGAGGTGCGTCAAAACCTCTCCAACTTTATGTGCCACAGTGCAGACACACAGGAGAGGTTTTACGCCCTCCATAAGAACCTCGCCAGGGCCAAAGAAATGAGGGACCGTTTTGTCTGTCTGGCAGTTGCTGCTGAGGAAGCAACATCTGCTGCTGCCCCCACAACATCTGCCCCCACAACATCTGCTGCTGCCCCCACAACATCTGCCCCCACAACATCTGCTGCTGCCCCCACAACATCTGCCCCCACAACATCTGCTGCTGCCCCCACAACATCTGCTGCCCCCACATCTACCAAGAAAGAGGTGGAGGAGGAAATCAAAGTAAGTTGAAACCATGTGGTCGCTATCACACCATAATACACATTCACTCAGCTAATTGTGTTTCTGTTCTAATTGTGTTTCTGTTCTTCATTCTGAAGAAAACTCCAAAGAAGAGGGCAGCCGCCTTGACTAAACGCGCCAAGCAGGTGAAAATGAAGGTCGGGCTCTCACCAAAAAGAAAAGCTGTAATAGTTTTAAAACGAATTTAATGTGTGTGTGCGAGTGTGTGTGTGTGTGTTCATTTTGTTCATTTTATTTGTTGTTTAAATAATGTATAAAAATGTTCATAGTGTAGAGTTGTAGTTCATTGGTTTTTTAATAAAATTGTTTGATTTATATTTAAAGAGTGTTTGTACGAGTTTTATTTGTTGTTTAAATAATGTGTGGAAATGTTCATTGTGTAGAGTTGTAGTTCATTGGTTTTTTAATAAAATTGTTTGATTGATATTTATAGAGTTACAAGTTATTTGATTATCCATTTCTGACTTAAGGTATTAATCTGAAAAGTATGGTAAAACGTAAGGGCCTCAAAAGGAACTTGGACTCATTTTGGGGAAGTTGGGGTGCCCCAAATGGAACCTGGAGCCCCACAATGACTCCAGGTTCCATTTGGGGCCCCTCTAGTGCTCCAAAATGACTTTAAATCATTTGGGGCCCCTTATTGACCTTTGCATTTTGGGGCACTTTTTTCAGTCGAGAAAGTGCCCCAAAATGAAGAGGTCAATAAGGGGCACTTTTTCAGTCAAGAAAAGTGACTCAGGTGCCCCAAAATGACTCATTTTGAACTCTTCATTTTGGGGCACCTGGGGGGTCGGGGGAGTGTCTGGGGGCACTCGAGTAAGTTTTTGGCACTTGGGTCAAAATGGGGCACCTGAGTCATTTTGGGGCACCTGAGTCATTTTGGGCCACCTGGGGGGTCGGGGGGAGTGTCTGTGTGAGGGAAAGGACTGTTACAGATATTTCTCTTTGCTTTGCCTCTCTGTATATGCCAGCAGGGGATGGGATTTAATTGATGCCTGTTTTCTGAGGCCTTAACTCTAATAACTCATCCACGCTTTGAGGTAGGGGCCTGAAATTCACATACGGGCATCAGGGCGCCACGGGCGACCGCTATGCCAAGTGTCAGACCCGAGCGACATTCCTAAAGGCCAAAGGTCACTTAAGTGATGGGTTAACCCTAACCCTAACCCTGGGGAGCCATTTTCAGGAACGAAGAAAAACTGGTCAGTAGAACAGGAAAAAAACTGGAGAAATCTTCAGTGAAGATGTGACACTCCTGGTAACCGCTGAGCTTCTCTGGAGAGTCTCAGAAGACAGTAACAGGTGGCCTCACCTTTTATGTCAATCTGAAAGTCCCGCCCCCACATTTCTGCATTAGCATTTACATACATGCCCACCTGAGAGGGGGTGGACTTGATACTCTGTGCTTAACTCTGAAAGTTTAAAATAAAGTTAAAGTGGTTATTTTTATTCCTCTTATAGTTTGAAAATATAAACTTAGTTTGTCAAAGGTAGGATTCACAGGTGACTCACTTAAGCTGAGTGGTTACATCACATGTGTTGTTCCTCCCTGATTACGTGAGGGTGTCAACTCAAGTTAAAACTGGTTATTTCAGGTTATATTGTCATACACGCCAATCTGCAGGTTATGAATGTTATTAACAAAGTAACAAACAGCACTAACTTATTACATATAAGAATCACAATTAGTTAGTAAAGACTTGTTTTGCTGTATATCTGGCCATAGTTTTGACCTGACATAGGAGTGAACTGGAGTGGGGGATTGAATCATTTCATGTTCAATTCAATAGGGTCGTTAGCCAGACATAAAGCAAAACAAAAGAGGTGACCAGCAGTTCACAAAACATTCAGAGATGAATGACTCACATTCATATCAGCAAGGAGAGCTAACTGGCCACTTGGCTATGTGTTAATAACAAAGTAACAAACATGCTTTGTTTGTAAGGGTTAACCCTAAGCCACCCTAACTCAGTTCATCAGATTTGGTAACACATTCTACTGATTATAAAATCCCACATTAGAGTTTTGCATGGGCGGATTTAAAAATACATGTTAAGAGGTGTGGGGTAGACACAAAAACAATCATCGTACACACACACACACACACACAGATACATAGATGTTAAACCCTGAGTTACACAGTAGCTAGTACTTTCAGTCCCCTCCAGCCTGCCCAACCCCTCCGCAATACACACCAATCTGCAAGGTATGAAAATGATTAACCCTTACCCACCCTAACTCCTCCTTTACCCAGACCGTAAGGGTCTCTGCTCGCCCACTGCCTGGATTTTAAGTCTTATTACCACCTTTGGACTACCAACAGGAGTAATAAAAAGGGCAGGATGCAGCAAGTCGGACTCAGTCCACTGAGATGTTAGTGAGAGATGTAAAAACTAATTCACTCTTGATTGCACAAAATGTATCAAAAGCTTCTCTGGGGGAACACGGTTAAATATATGTATGGTTGGGACAGCCTAAAAACCCTCACTTTCTCTAAAGCTGTTCTCTCTCTGTGTCTGTTGTTGTTTTTTATTGGTTTTAAGTCCTTGCTGCCATTGAAGGGAAAAAAGAAAGATAGTGAATTATGAAAAGCCCTTTCCTTCCCACCCCTTTTCCTCTTTGCACCACAGAATGCCACGCTTTCCGTTGCCATCTACAGTTCAATGTTACTTTTGACAAACTGTGAAAAGAGGCTTGTGATAGTTATATTCCCACATTGGGTTTTTCCTTTGTTTTGGTTTGAGAAGGATTTACTTTTTATATGAAGGCTGTAGGTTTTTATTTATTTAATGTCTACAAATTTATTTATTTGAAAAAAAAAAAACATTTTAAGAGGAACTATTTTTGTTCTCCTTGTGTCCTAAATGTTATTGTTCCTCACAAGACTTTGTAAATAGCCCCCCCCCCCCCCCCTAGTAATCGAGTCTTTTCAGCATATATCTTGATGCTCTCCAAATAAGGGAGGCTCAAGTTAAAATAAGCAGCTCCATGTTACAGCTTCCATTGAAAACTTGACTTAAATTATACCTGGGTTTCATACAAGACCATACACACAGAGACAGTTAACGTTTAAGCACTTCCACTTTATTGTTTGCTGTTTTTTACATTTTTATTACTCACATTACAGTATTGAAAAGAAAAACTTAGCAAATTAGCTTAGAAACATTTGTACAGTGATCTTTGCTACTGGGGTGTTTTCAAGGCCCCTCGGTACCAGATCCCTGTCCTACACATGAGGAAAGGACCTCCAACCCCTGGAGGAACAACCGTTATTATAAACTCCAGTAACATACCAGGTCCCAGAAGAATATATTGCAAGGGAGCTCTTTGATACAGTGCAAGGAGAGGGACCAAGATCTTACAAACTCAGAGGCAAGCACTTCGACATTTGACCCCAGCCAATAAAATGAATAAGCCCCACCCACCCTCCACCATTCAACATTCCTGATGATGGAGAGTCAGTTACCCCTCAACCCTTTTTTATTCCGTTGAAATTATGTCGCTGCATTTGTGACTTTAAAGTTTCTTTCGCATTAACTTTTTTTTTATTATTATTCCTTAATGCTGTATTATTATTATTATTATTATATATTGAGACTCCTCACTGTTCACTCTGAGGCAGATTCCAGTGCCTCAGAGTGGCAACGAGGCAACAGTGGAGGCAAGATCAGAGAAAGCACAGGGAGAGTAAAAGGGCCATGGAGGAAATCTTGAATTTTACACCAGAGTCAATAGAATCCCCAGCAGAGCTTGAACCTAACCCTCCCAACATGGATGATGTTGTCAGTGTAGATACACCTAAGGCATCCTCCTCAACACCACAAAGAGAAGGATGCAGTAGATGGAGAAGAGAGAAAGCAAAGTTGCGCAGGAAAATGCAAAAAATGAAACGAGAAGTGGAAGCTGCCAAAAGAGAGTCTGAAAAGTTAAGAAAACGCATAGAAAGATTAAAGAAAATGAAGCCTGAAAAGCAAAAGGCGAAATCTAAAGGAGACAGATCAAGTCCAGTGGCCATTCAGAGAAAAGAAAGAGTTGTAGACTTCCTCTGTCGAGATGAGAACAGTCGCTTACTGCCAGGGAGAAAGGACACAGTCACAAAAAACAAAAACAAACAACAGAGACGTGTATGAGTTAAACCCCTCACTGAACTCCACCTGCAGTATAATTCTCAAGTGCAAAAGTGTCACAGGCTGTCTTACAGACAGTTTGTTCGATATTGTCCATTTTTTGTAACGCAGCCAAAATGATCAGACAGGAATACACGTGCGTGCTTAGACCATGAGAATGTCAAACTTTTGACAGAAAAACTGCACCAGAAAGGTCTCCTGAAAACTACCAGCATGTCTCAGCTGTTGTCTTCTATTGTATGCAGTCCAGACAACAAGACATGCATGTATCGAGTCTGCCGCCCCGAATGTTGTTATAATGAGGTTGAAATTCCAATACCACGGGCAGAAGAGACCATCACATGGCATCAGTGGATCAGAAAATCTGTGTCAGAGGGGCCACAAACATACATGACTTTTGTAAAAGAAACACAAAGTGGAACATGTGCTGAACTGTTGAACTTTTTTAATCAGAAGCTTGACAGCCTAGCCAAACACCACTATAACTGGTTGCACCAAGCCAAAGAGTGCAGGGCTTTAAAAGAAAGCCTAAGAGAAGATGAAATTGTCCTCCATGTGGACTTTTCAGAGAATTTCTCCTGCAAACTTAACAGTGAGGTGCAGGCTTTTCATTTTGGAGGGAGTCGGAAGCAGGCCACAGTCCACACATGTATGGCTTATACAGCAGCAGGCTCACAGTCCTATGCGACCATCTCTGCATCCCTTCGCCATGATGAGAGAGCTGTGTGGGCCCACTTGGAGACAGTGCTGAGGGATGTGATGAAGAATTGCCATCCGTCTCCAACAATTGTCCATGTGATGAGCGATGGTCCAGTCACCCAATACCGAAATAAAAAGAATTTTTATTTGCTCAGCACCATTCCCTTCCTCTCAGGCTTCCGGCAGGTGACGTGGAACTTCTCGGAGAAGTCCCATGGAAAAGGCGCCCCCGATGGAGTTGGCGGTGCAGTGAAGCTCACTGCTGACTCTGCTGTCCAAAGGGGTGAAGATGTCCAGACCCCAGAAGATTTTTACAACCTCTTAACAGAGAAGAAATCTGATGTCAAGTTCTTCTGGGTGACTGAAGAGGACATCAGAAGATTTGATGAAGCGGTCCCTGAGGTTGTGCCTCCTGTAAAGGGAACTTTGGCGATGCACCAAGTAATCTCCACCGAACCAGGGAAAGTCATGCACAGAGAGATCTCCTGCTTCTGTAGCAGACCACATATCTGCCAGTGCCACAATCCCATAATGGTAAACCTCCAAACAGCCAGTGTCCAGACCAGTGCTCATTCCAGTGCCCATGAGTTCGCCCATGAGAGCACCAGCGCCCGTGAGAGCAGTGATCTAAATGGGAAGTTTATCATGGTGAATTACGAAGGTCAGCCATTTGTGGGGCAGGTCCTTCAAATAGTGGGGGAAGAGATTGGGGTTAGCTGCATGCAGCAACTGGGAGGAAAAAATGCATTCACTTGGCCCGAACGTGCTGACATGATTTTTTTCTACGCAGCTGAAGTCCTCAAAGTGATTGCAGAGCCAGAGCCTCTCAATTCACGGCACACGCGTCTAATGCATTCTGACTGGGAATACTTCAATACACAAAACTGAGCTCAGATATTGTCTACTAATGTGGACCCAACAACTCAGAAAATGTTCCGGTTTTGTTAAATGATACTTCATTGTTGCCATTCAGAATAGTGTTATAGTTAGTGTTGTATCGAATGTAATCTTATGTGAAGTGTTGCTGATGGGTTAGGGTTAGGTTCAAGTCTATATTTAAGAACACTTAAATAGAGACACATGTTACTATTTGAAATGAAAATGCATTTTTTTTGTCATAACTAATGTTGTCAGGTGGTACAACCAATATTCGTCAGGTGGTGCAACCAATTTAAATAAAATAAAAAAGATTTAATTAAAAAAGAATATTAGGAATGTATATATATATTTATAAATATTTGGTTGCGCCACCTGACATTTTTCTTGTTGTAAAGTTAAAAAAAACTGTTAAAAAATGAGTTAAAACAGTTAGAAAAATGATTCAATAAATGAAACTTGTTTAAACACATTGTTCTGGACTCAAATATATGCTTTACATCTATATTGAAAATACTTAGAAGCTGTTTTTGTCATTGACCCAATTGCATAATAGGAAATCATTATATATTATCAAAACCTGTTAAATGATTTAGTGTCAAACAACTTCATATTTATTTTTATGAACTTGCTTGAATATTTATAATGCTAAAATGAGGTGAAAGCATAAGATTTTTCTTTTGGAAGCATTACGGTAATGAATTTATGACTCCAACATCAGGTAAAAAACATAAAAAATACTATTTTGGTAACCAACAATGAACTGTGCCACATAATAGATACAATGATTGTTCAAATAAAAGTGAATTATTTCTAGTTTTCACGAGTATGGCCCTAAAATCTTCTAAGACATACCAAAGCTGAATCGTTTTCAACTGTGTCTGGTAGCCTACAGCAGTGGTTCTCAAAGTGGGGCCCGGGGACCCCCGGGGGTCCCCAGGCCATTGCCAGGGGGTCCTTGAAACAGTTTGCTACAGGTCAAGTTAGGCCAAAATGCAATGAAATGATTCTGTTTGAAACTATTGAGGTATCAACATAACATGTTCTGGTAATAATAATAATTAATAATAATACAGATATTAAGCCTATATGATGATTGTGTTGTGATTAAGAGGGGGTCCTTGCTAAATATTTTGCGCCATTAGGGGTCCCCGACCCCATTAAGTTTGAGAACCCCTGGCCTACAGCACAATGCTGTCGCCACATGGGCACATTTGGAGCCAGTCTTGGAACACATTCGATCAAGCCATCCCCAGCCATCAAAAATATCCACTTCCTATCGGATGGACCAACGTCTCAGTATCGTAATAAATGTGCATTCTACCTAGCGTCCACGGTGCCTTCTATGAAAGGCTTTAAGAATGTGACATGGAACTTCACAGAGGCCTCTCATGGGAAGGGAGCTCCTGACGGAGTAGGAGGTGCTATTAAAAAGCTTGCCGATCGTTTGGTGGCCTATGGCACAGACATCCCAAATGCTGCTGCTTTGTTGGAAAATATATCAAAGCAATCATCAGTGAGGCTTTTTGAGGTGACAGAGGAGAACATTACACAATGTGGGGAACTGGTTCCTCCATCCCTTAAATCAGTCCCAGGGACTATGAAAATTCATCAGGGGTGAGCACCCTGTTCCTACACGTGCACCTAAACAAATTCACATTCACTTATCATTCTGCTGTTTTCAGTTTGGTGCTTTTCCCTTTTTTTCCCAACATTTTTTGTAAATTTGCATTATTTATTTCAGTGCAAATTATATAGATAAGAGCGTCTATTTTAGTGTTTTTGCAAATAAAACTGAACTTAACTAATGTCTCCACAGGTTATTGCTACTGAGCCAGGGAGAATCAGGTTTGGAGAGGTCTCGTGCTTCTGTAGCCACTCTTGTGACTGCTTCTCCCCAAAGGAGTTTGTTTTCACCCACAGGGATTCAGAGGAGTCTGAAGAGACCATCAAAGTAGGAACATGGGTCCTTGTGGACTACGACGGAGACCTCTATCCTGGCACTGTAACACAGGTAGGTTTAGGACTCAGAGTTGAAAGCAGAGAAGTCAAGTGTGTAAATATTGAATACAGATTGTCAACATGTAATAACAAAGGTGTAGGTCATAATCACGTAATAATAGTCAAAACAAGTTGTTACACTTAATGCTGTTGACGTTCAACTTTCTGCTGTTTTAATGTATCTTGTTCATTCATTAATCCAGATTGCCAGTGGTCAGTACGAGGTTGATACAATGAGCTGTGCTGGTGACAACCGCTTCTACATCCCATCAATAAGATTTGCTGGCAAAGAGAAGGTTTGGTATTATTTGGAGGACATCAAAGCAATTATCCCCGAACCACTGCCTTCCTCATCAACTGCAAGACACTTCTGTGTGGTGCCAGAGATCTGGGCCAAGTACAAAAATAAAAAATAAATGAATTGTCACCTGGGAGTGTTATTACATGAGAAGGATGAGCAAAGCTAGAATCTAGCCTCTAAGTGTTGTTGTCCAAACTGTCTGTTCTTGTTTCCTAAGATTGTTTGGATCCCTCACACCCTGACTCATTCACAGATGATCTGGTTTAAAGGAGTGGATCGATGAGTGTTATTTGTGATATCATAGTCAATATTGGTCCAATATTCAATTTGCAGATGTATGGTTTGTTAGGGTTAAGGAGTAGATGGCATTTTATTGTTTACGTGTAGTTAAATATAGTGTAGTTATGAACTGTTCACTACCGAAACATTGTTGTTCATTACCGATATACTTTTTTCATTACCGCTATGTTGAGTATTTGATGATATATTGAAATTAGATGAACTAATTACTCTTAATTTTTAATCCCTTCATAAAATGTGTCAGACCCTTTATACTGTGGTTGTGTTGTTTTTTCAATTTAATGATTTGACACAAAAACACAATCGATGTAAAAAACGTTTTAAATGTTACGGTGATGAAATAATTGTTTGCATTAAAATAATAATTTTTGTTAATAATGCTTATTTTTGGTGAAACCTGTTTCTTTGTGCACATTGAAGTCCTTGGTGTCCAAAAAAAGGTTAAAAAAAGGTTTTGTGGTTTCATATTTCTTAATTAAAAATGTGTTACGGTAATGAATTTATTTCCTCAAAGTGAGACTAAAAATGTCTGAAAATACCAAAAAAATGTGCATATAGGTTTTAATTTCACATTGAAAATTAAAATTAGATCCTATTTTATAAAAACGCTGCGTTTGTGTGTGTAAACAATGGTTTGGGATTTTTGCTATGAGTTGTACCATGTTCATGAGAATCACCCTATTACTGGGGTCTTTTCAGGGCCCCTCTGTAGCCGATCCCTACACAGGGGTAAAAATTCTGAGTTAGGCACTTCGACATTGACCCCGGCCCTTATGGGTCCCGTGGTTGGGTTAACAAATTAACTAACTGATCAGTCAGTCTGGGATGATGCTGCTCCTAAATTCTGTCACTCCACCTAAACACCCTAACAGTGGACACAATTCTACAAGAGAAATTAACCACGCCTTTTCCCGAAGCCGGCAGTGACACCAGACGTTAGCGACAACGAGCTGAACCATTACCCATACATCACTAAGCAAGAGCGACATAATGATGATTCCTCAATGTTCTTTGTATATATATACAAATCAAAATTGGACAACAACGACACAGATTCATCTTAGGACTTCGACATTTGACCCTGGCCCTTAAGGGTCCCATGAATTTCTCATTCATAATCATTCTCAGTTGATTGATTCATGTAGCCCTCTTACCCCCATGATGCACACTACCCCCCCCCCCCCCACACACACACACACACACACAGACAAGGAGAGCTACGAGCTCCACTCTTTCCAGATTAATCAGGACGAAGAGAGTAGGATAGACTGATTTTACCGAGGAAAAGCTTTCCCATCCCACATTCATTATAAACTCTGAGGCAAGCACTTCGTCATTTGACCCCGGGCCTTATCGGTCCCGGTGTTATCCTTGTATCCTGAATGTTATTTTTCCTCACAAGGCTTTGTAAATAGTTCCATTTCATGTTTTTTTAATTAGTTAACTTTTCTTATCTATGGTATTGAATTTCCCCCACATGAATGAAGTTATGTATTTCATGTAAATGTTGTCTGTATATTTGTTTTATATTGATTACTCTTATAGTTTTGAAAAGAAACACTTAATTTATCAAAAGGCAGTAATAAGTTATTTCTTCTGTACTAAATGAGCTTAGTAACATTTGTACAGTGATCTTTGCATGTTGTCTTCTCCACAGCAGTATCCTCAGAGTCAGTAAAGCATCTGAGTACTTCTTCCACCTCTGATTTTGGCTTTTACAAACATGATAAGATGTCAAGAGGCTGTCCTTAACTTTTGAAATCATTGCCTGTGTGTCATCTTGGCAGTGACCATTGCTGCTCTGGTTGACTCTGAATGGCTGCACCCGTGTGAAGTACATGTCAAACCACTGTTGGCAGAGGAAGAATAGGAATAAAGATTAATTTCTGCTTTTGAACAGGTTCTGACAGATTCTCACAGGAGATCTGATGAACTTACCAACTCCACTGCTGACAGAAGTGTTGTCAGACTCTCTCTCACCAGTCTCAGTGGGGGGCTGTGTGGTTGTTGCTGTAACGTTGGCGTTAAGCAGTGGAGGAGGGATACCAGTCAACGCCATGTGTCAGCTCTGCAGCTCCTCAATCAGCCTTTCAATTAAAGAAAAACATCATTTAGACAATCTTATTCAATACAATTTAAGAAATGTACTACATTTCAGAGAGTAAACAAGAAGTGATGTTTGAGAAAAGACTGAAAAGCTATTCCACCAACCTGTTGAGTGGATCAGCATCGTCCATAATTTGCCGAAGGAGCACGTAGCTGAACACCCTGCCGGAAGCCAGTTCTCCATCCGGGGCACATGCGGGGGGGCTCTCAGCCCTCCGGCGAGTCCCGGGGCCGGCCGCTTCGCAGCGAGATCGAGACGCTCCGTCTGTCCCGGCGGTCCTTCAACGGAGCCCGTCGTGGGGTTCGCGGGTGTCCTTCACACGGCACCCCCTCCTCCTCGCCGGGGTTGAAGCGCGCGAGCGACTGTTTGCCTCCCTCTTCGTCTGGACCTACTTCCCGACCGGACGGGCCTCTCTCTCCCCCCTCTTCTCCCCCCGGCTCCGGGCATCGCGGTTTCGGCAGGGCCTCTGTCAGTCAAAGAGAAGAAGAGTAAGAAGAAGGAGTAAGCTAAACTGTTTCTAAATTAAATTAGGAACGTTTGTGAAATGATATTTGCATGTTTTATTCTCCACAGTATCTTTTTCAGTGTTACTAATAAGAAGTTTTAAGTTTTTGATTGTGAGTCACATGAATCACAGATATTCAGTATATAACAACAATTTGGTAACACATTCTACTGATTATAAAATCCCACATTCGAGTTTTGCATGGGCGGATTTAAAAATACATTATTTGCGCAAAATGTATCAAAACCTTCTCGTGGGGAACACGGTTAAATATGTGTATGGCTGGGACAAAACCCTCACTTTCTCTAAAGCAGTTCTCTCTCTGTTTCTGTTGTTTTTAAAAATGTGTTTTGCCTCAAGTCCTTGCTGCCACTGAAGGGAAAAAAGAAAGATAGTGAACACAGGGATAGTGAACACAGTTAAATGTATATATTTTTGTTATATACATGTTTTTTATATATCACTTTTTCTTTTTTTTGTTTCAGGTCTACTGTTTAGGCCTTGTTGAGATGTACTCAAAACCAAACCTGTTTCAAGTCCTATTTGCTGATTTTTGTTCTTTTTCCATTTACCCCTTACCCATCCAAACCCTAACCCATGCCTCAATGTTAACCGTAATAACATTATTATTATTATTATTATTGTTATTATTATTCCTTAATGCCTTTTTATTATTATTATTATACATTGAGACTCCTCACTGTTCTCTCTCAGGCAGATTCCAGTGCTACTGGGGTGTTTTCAAGGCCACTCAGTACCCAATCCCTGTTTTACACAGGGGTAAAGGACCTCCAACCCCTATGGATCAACCGTTATTATAAACTCAGAGGCAAGCACTTCGACATTTGACCCCGGCCCTCATGGGTACCCAGACTCCCCCCCCCCAACCCCTATACCCAGACCCTTAGTGTTAGCCCTTACCCACCCTTAGCCCCCTACCCACCCTAAGCCCCTTACCCACCCTTAGCCCCTTACCCAGACCCTTAGTGTTAGCCCTTACCCACCCTTAGCCCCTTACCCAAACCCTTAGTGTTAGCCCTTACCCACCCTTAGCCCCTTACCCACCCTTAGCCCCTTACCCACCCTAAGCCCCTTACCCACCCTAAGCCCCTTACCCACCCTTAGCCCCTTAACCACCCTAAACCACTTACCCCCTGGAGGTCCAGCGCGTGTATTAGCGTTTGCTAACGTGTATTAGCGTTTGTTAGCATGTATTAGCGTTTGCTAACGTGTATTAGCGTCTGTTAGCATGTATTTGCGTTTGTAACGTGTATTAGCGTTTGCTAACGTGTATTAACGTTTGCTAACGTGTATTAGCGTTTGTTAGCATGTATTAGCGTTTGCTAACGTGTATTAGCGTTTGTTAGCATGTATTAGCGTTTGCTAACGTGTATTAGCGTTTGTTAGCATGTATTAGCGTTTGCTAACGTGTATTAGCGTTTGTTAGCATGTATTAGCGTTTGCTAACGTGTATTAGCGTTTGTTAGCATGTATTAGCGTTTGCTAACGTGTATTAGCGTCTGTTAGCATGTATTAGCGTTTGTAACGTTAGCCACACAAAGCACTACAACACAATTGGGAATTAATTATTAGTACCTCTTGCTCTAGCTGTTGGAAGTTCGCCGGAAATATGTGTATCATGCTTATATGAAGTCTTCATGGAGCCTGCGTTTGTGTATTCAGGTTTTTTCATCCTCCTGGTTGTCATGGAGATGACGTTAGTAGCTCCGTTCGTTTGCCTGCTTAAAATTGAAACGTTTGGCAGGGGTCCTAAGAGGAGCTGTGAGTTTTCTGCCACATGAAGCCAGAGAATAAGGAAAAATAATCACAGTTTATGTTTCAGTCAGAGAGAAGAAGAGTAAGAAGAAGAAGTAAGTTAAACTGTTTCGTTTTTATTTGAATTACTCTTATAAATTGAAAATAAAAACGTAGTTTGTCAAAGGTAGCATTCACAGGTGACTCACTTAAGCTAGGTCTTTCCATCACATATGTTGATTCTCTCTGATTATGGAAGACTGTGAACTCAGGGTTGAAACAGGTTATTTCTTCTGTACTAAATTAAATTAGGAACATTTGTGAAATGATATTTGCATGTTTTACTCTCCACAGTATCTTTTTCAGTGTTACTAATAAGAATTGTTCAGTACACAATGTTTCATTAGAGACAGAACATGAAATACGCTTTTTAAAAGTCATTCTTGAATACAGTGGCGGCTGGTGACAAAAATGTTTGGGGGGGCAGTTTGATGCCGTTTCAACCAAGCCGTAGCACCACTTCATACCGCAGCAAAAAAATAAAAATAAGAAAGGAAAACCAATCTAAAAACAACACAACACACTATAATGTCCCCTGGTTTGTCCCAGTATGATATCTCTGACCCACAGAGAGAGGAATACAACATTATAATTAGACATGATAAGATTCACTCACATCACCTAAAGATACCAGCAGTTAAAGCAGAGTTACCAATAAGTTAATATGCTTAAAAAGAGACACTACCACCTATATTTGAGTTATTGTGTCTTCAGTCCTGATTTCACTGTAATCTGTTAGTTGTTGCAATACCTAAACATGACAATAGATGGCGCATTAAGCACTATACACTGCTGTGATGAAGCATAATTTATTTAACTTATTTTAATAATGACATGTACCCAAATCAACTGTAGTAGTCAAAATTACTTCCATCATTTCTTATCCTGCATTTATGCATTTGAGTTTTTTACACTTCATAGTTATGTCTTTTATAAAGTATTTTTAACACTTTACAATATTAATAACAGCAATGCAGCTACTACCTGATCTTTTATATGTCCTGTTGGAGCTGCTGGATGCAGCCACTGACTGAATCTATGTTCCTCTTCTGGAGCTTGGCATAGCAGAGGTCTACATGTGGCCAGATGTGGTGAAACAGCTGCAGAAAGAGCTCAGCAATGCTGAGTGTAAGAAGAAGAAGAAAAAGTAAGTTATACTGTTTCCTTTTTATTTTGATTACTCTTATAGTTTGAAAGTATAAACTTAGTTTGTCAAAGGTAGGATTCACAGGTGACTCACTTAAGCCAAGTCTTTCCATCACATATGCTGCTTCTCTCCAAATAAGGGAGTCAAAAGAGGGAAGTCCATGATCTTCTGGTTTCCGGCAGGGTGTTCAGCTACGTGCTCCTTCGCCAAATTATGGACGATGCTGATCCACTCAACAGGTTGGTGAAAAGAGCTTTTCAGTCTTTTCTCAAACATCACTTCTTGTTTACTCTCTGAAATGTAGTACATTTTTTAAATTGTATTGAATAAGATTGTCTAAATTGTTTTGTTTTTCTTTAATTGAAAGGCTGATTGAGGAGCTGCAGAGCTGGCACATGGCGGTGACTGGTATCCCTCCTCCACTGCGGCCACTGAGTCTTTCACGACTTCACTGACGATGTTTGTTTTTGATTGTGAGTCACATGAATCACAGATATTCAGTATATAACAACAATTTGGTAACACATTCTACTGATTATAAAATCCCACATTCGAGTTTTGCATGGACGGATTTAAAAATACATTATTTGCGCAAAATGTATCAAAACCTTCTCGTGGGGAACACGGTTAAATATGTGTATGGCTGGGACAAAACCCTCACTTTCTCTAAAGCAGTTCTCTCTCTGTGTCTGTTGTTTTTAAAAATGTGTTTTGCCTCAAGTCCTTGCTGCCACTGAAGGGAAAAAAAGAAAGATAGTGAACACAGGGATAGTGAACACAGTTAAATATATATATTTTTGTTATATACATGTTTTTTATATATCACTTTTTCTTTTTTTTGTTTCAGGTCTACTGTTTAGGCCTTGTTGAGATGTGTACTCAAAACCAAACCTGTTTCAAGTCCTATTTGCTGATTTTTGTTCTTTTTCCATTTACCCCTTACCCATCCAAACCCTAACCCATGCCTCAATGTTAACCGAAATAACATTATTATTATTATTATTATTGTTATTATTATTCCTTAATGCCTTTTTATTATTATTATACATTGAGACTCCTCACTGTTCTCTCTCAGGCAGATTCCAGTGCTACTGGGGTGTTTTCAAGGCCACTCAGTACCCAATCCCTGTTTTACACAGGGGTAAAGGACCTCCAACCCCTATGGATCAACCGTTATTATAAACTTATCCCCTTACCCAGACCCTTAGTGTTAGCCCTTACCCACCCTTAGCCCCTTACCCACCCTAAGCTACGTGCTCCTTCGCCAAATTATGGATGATGCTGATCCACTCAACAGGTTGGTGAAAAGAGCTTTTCAGTCTTTTCTCAAACATCACTTCTTGACATGTCTAAATTGTTTTGTTTTTCTTTAATTGAAAGGCTGATTGAGGAGCTGCAGAGCTGGCACATGGCGGTGACTGGTATCCCTCCTCCACTGCGGCCACGGAGACTTTCACGACTTCACTGACGATGTCCCCCCCAAGAACCACAAGGCTGGCAGGGATGCTGGATGTCAGTGACAATGAGTTGCAGCATTACCCAGACCCCAACCCCCTTACCCAGACCCTTAAGGTTAACCCTTACCCTACCTAACCCCCTTACCCCCTGGAGGTCCACTACCTTCAAATTCTGAATTAGGCACTTCGACATTTGACCCCGGCCCTTATGGGTCCCATACTTGGGTTAGGGTTAACCCTCCCTTACCCACCCTAAGATGGGTGGGTTACCCCCCCTAACCCCCTTAGCCATACCCTTAAGGTTAACCCTTACCCTACCTAACCCCCTTACCCAGAGCCCCACCCAACCTTATTACCCAGACCCCTAGGGTTAACCCTAACCCACCCTATCCCCCTTACCCAGACCACCCCCACCCCCAAGCTCCTTACCCAGACCCTTAGGGTTAACCCTAACCCACCCTTGTGTCCTAAATGTTATTGTTCCTCACAAGGCTTTTCAAATAGTTCATATTCATGTGTTGTTTTTTTGACTGATTTGTCTTCTGTTATTGTATATGTTTGTAAATAGTTCCATTTCAAGAATTTGTTTTTAATTTGTTATCTTTTCTCATGTATTAAAAATGTGTTCCTCATGAATTGAGTTATTTATTGTGATGAATTTGGTACTCATGAATTGGAAAGAAGAGAATCTAAACTTTAATTTGTTGAACAACATGTTTTATTTGAAGCAGGTTTAGCAGATATACAGGAGGATATGTAAAAGCATAAATACAGGTTTCCTTCTGGCCTTTTCAAAACAGCTGAATGTAATCAGAATTCAACAACGTGCTGCTGGTCACCAGAAGGTTTACTTTAACATTGTTGATCTCTTTGTTTAAGTCTCAATATGAGCTTTAAAATGAGATATGACTCCAGTAAATCAGATGATGCTACCCTGAAATACCAGTTTAAATATTGATAATGATTTTAATTATGCAGCCCATACATCAATGGAGAGAGTAGACAGGAGTCCAGGATGTCTTGCATTGAAAAGGTTTATTTGCTTGACCAAGGAGAAGTGAATGAATGATCAGTACACGTTATGTTCTGATGCTCCCTTCAATTCTGAAGTTTCTCTCCTCCGGGGATAGACTTTAAACCTCACAGATAATGCCACAGGTTGATCCATGCCCAAATATGGGCAGACCAACACATCTACAATATACAGAATTTAGTCTACTGGTCTATAGACAAAACAGGGCCGCTGTGGCTCAGGAGGTAGAGCGGTCGTCCTCCAATTGGAAGATTGGCGGTTCGATTCCCGGCTCCTCCAGTCTACATGCCGATGTGTCCTTGGGCAAGACACTTAACCCCTGTGCCAACGGTGTATGAATGTGAGTGAATGGTTAGATTCCTACTGATGTGCAGGTTGGCACCCTGCGTGGTAGCTGCCTGCCATCAGTGTATGAATGTGTGTGAATGCGGTGAATGAGTTGTAGTGTAAAGCGCTTTGAGTGGTCGAAAAGACTAGAAAGGCGCTATATAAGTACAGTCCATTTACCATTTACATTGCTTAGACCTCACTCCGGACCTCCATCCAACACTATATCAAACCTCTGACTCACTACCTTTACCCCATTCAGGGAAAACAGTCAAAGGCATATCTGACCTCGGTTGCTATAGCAACACTATCAGAATGCTTCCTGTTTTCCCCAAAAGGAGCAGACTCACTGCTCACCACTATCTCAAGGGGAGACAGTGTCTAAACCCAATATTTGGTGTGGCCTTGCTATGACCGCAAAGCCTAGTTTGATCCAGTGCATATTAGTTACGGAAAATTCCCTAACAAATATATAGACCAGATTTGACCTCTGACCCAGCTCTGAAAGATGCCTAAAATTGACCATTCAGTATGAATACAGACCGTGAAAGCAGGGCCTCACGATCCTTGTGACCCCAGAGGGGGGTGCTTAGGTGTGGGTACGCAGGTTGGGGTGGAGGGAGAGGATGCTGGAGGTACAGACAGTAAACCAGGGGCACAAAAGTGTAGAGGCTGTGTGGCTGGGAGTTTAGCCCAGAGAGGGGTGCTTAAGTGTGGGTACGGAGGTGAGGGTGGAGGGAGAGGATGCTGGAGGTCAGGACAGAGTGTAAGCCTAACCTCAGCCTGAGAGAGTGAGAGAGAGAGAAAGAGGAAAAAAGGGGGGAAAAAAGTCAAAATGTACCAAGTGTTTGAGCTCCAGACTTGGTAGCTCAACTTAGATCGATTTGAGGCTCACTCTGTGGAAGAAAAGAGAAAAGGAGAAAAAAGGGGAAAGAAAAAAAAAAAAAACGAGCTCCAGACCTGGGGGGTTCAAACCCCCTGGCCTTGCCCGTTTCGAGGCTCCCTCCGCGGACTAAGTCGAGCCAGCGGTCCGCCTGGAAGAAAGAAAAAAAATAAATTGAAAATTCTCCCGTTTTTTCGGCCTCCACGCGTTGGGGGTTCAACACAGTCTGGCCTGGCCAGATTTCAGGCTCCCTCTGCGGAGGAAAAGTGAGAAAAAAGGGAAAGAAAATGAGCTCCAGGCTCTGGGGGTGCCAAGCCGCCCGGCCATGCCCGTTTCGAGGCTCCCTTGGCGGGCTAAGTCGAGCCACCAGTCTGCCTGGAGGTCAAACACTTAAAAGAATTTTCAATTATTTTTTTCTCTTTTTCTTCCAGGCCGACTGGTGGCTCATCTTAGCCCGCGGAGGGAGCCTCAAAACGGGCATGGCCGGGCTGCTTGGCACCCTCCCAAGCCTGGAGGTCAAACACTTAAAATAATTTTCAATTTTTTTTTTTCTTCTTCTTTCTTTCTTTCTTTCTTCCAGGCGGACTGGTGGCTCAACTTAGCCCGTGGAGGGAGCCTCGAAACGGGCAAGGCCAGAGGGTTTGAACCCCCCCAGGTCTGGAGCTCGGTTTTTTTCCTCCCCTTTTTTTCCTCCTTTTTTTCTCCTTTTTTCTCCTTATCTCTTTTCTTCCACAGAGTGAGCCTCAAATCGGTCTAAGTTGAGCTACCAGGTCTGGAGCTCAAACACTTGTAACATTTTTTACTTTTTTTTTTTCTTTTTTTCTTTTTTCCCTCTTTCTCTCTCTCTCAGGCTGAGGTTAGGCTTACACTCTGTCCTGACCTCCAGCATCCTCTCCCTCCACCCTCACCTCCGTACCCACACTTAAGCACCCCTGCCTGGGACACACTGTCTTCCACCAGCCGTGAGGACTTTGTCATTTTCACACACTGTCTGGGCCTCCAGCATCCTCTCCCTCCACGCCAACCTGCGTACCCGCACCTAAGCACCCCTCTCTGGGCTACACTCCCAGCCACACAGCCTCTACACTTTTGTGCCCCTGGTTAAACCTGGAGTCGGAAAGGGGCACTTTTTTGGCAATTTGGGGCACTTTCTCTGGGAAGCGCCCCTGTTGACCGGAGGGCGCCTAAGGGGCCCCCCATCCTCTTTCAGAATGGGGCACTTCAGGTACCCCGTTTAATTTTGGGACACTCAAAGTGCCCGATATGGAACCTGGAGTCGGAAAGGGGCACTTTTTGTCAATTTGGGGCCCTTTCTCTCGGAAGCGCCCCTGTTGACCGGAGGGCGCCTAAGGGGCCCCCCCCATCCACTTTCAGAATGGGGCACTTTTTTGCATCTAGGGGCACTTCAGGTACCCCGTTTAATTTTGGGACACTCAAAGTGATTCATATGTAACCTGGAGTCGGAATGGGTCACTTTTTTGGCAATTTGGGGCACCTGGAGTCGGAAAGGGGCAGTTTTTTTTGCAATTTGGGGCACCTGGAGTCGGAAAGGGGCAGTTTTTTTTGCAATTTGGGGCACTTTCTGAAGTGCCTGAAGTCCCCAAATGAATTGCTTGTTATACTGTATTATAAATGTGAGTGTATTATGCAGTATTTGCAGAAATATATAAATAAAAATAATATAAATAAATGTTTTCATGTTTTCTCTGACTGAACTTTTGTTTCAAAAAGGTTAATTTAACTGCTTGGAGTCTGTGACACTCTGGTTGACCTTTTGTTTCAAACCACTCAGTTCATGATCGGCTCCTCTGATCCTCTGCTCATTGGAGCTTGCTGCCAGGTGCAGCTTGCTGCCGTTGTGTCTGTGACACTGTGACTGACCTTGCCTCCTCCCAGTGACTTTATTAGAGCTTGCTGCTCAGTGAGGTTGACAGGAGGTATTTTCGTGTGCATTTGAACATGAGTGTTATTCACCTATTCACTTTGAAAAGATTGTGTCAGGGACCCAAATTATGAGTGTATTATGCAGTATTTGCAGAAATATACAAATAAAAATAATATAAATAAGTGTTTTAATGTTTTCTCTGACTGAACTTTTGTTTCAAAAAGGTTAATTTAACTGCTTGGAGTCTGTGACACTTTGGTTGACCTTTTGTTTCAAACCACTCAGTTCATGATCGGCTCCTCTGATCCTCTGCTCATTGAAGCTTGCTGCCAGGTGCAGCTTGCTGCCGTTGTGTCTGTGACACTCTGACTGATCTTGCCTCCTCCCAGTGACTTTATTAGAGCTTGCTGCTCAGTGAGGTTGACAGGGGCTTTTTGGTGTGCATTTGAACATGAGTATTATTCACCTATTCACTTTGAAAAGATTGTGTCAGGGACCCAAATTATGAGTGTATTATGCAGTATTTGCAGAAATATACAAATAAAAATAATATAAATAAGTGTTTTAATGTTTTCTCTGACTGAACTTTTGTTTCAAAAGGGTTAATTTAACTGCTTGGAGTCTGTGACACTTTGGTTGACCTTTTGTTTCAAACCACTCAGTTCATGATCGGCTCCTCTGATCCTCTGCTCATTGAAGCTTGCTGCCAGGTGCAGCTTGCTGCCGTTGTGTCTGTGACACTCTGACTGATCTTGCCTCCTCCCAGTGACTATATTAGAGCTTGCTGCTCAGTGACATTTGGGGAGATTGCTGCTCGGTGAGGTTGAGGTATTTTCGTGTGCATTTGAATGTGAGTATTATTCACCTATTCTCTTTGAAAAGATTGTGTCAGGGACCCAAATTGTGAGTGTATTATGCAGTATTTGCAGGAATATTTTGAAGTTTTTTAATGCTTTCTCTGACTGAACTCTTGTTTCAAAACGGTTAATTTAACTGCTTGTTACAGTGTGTTATAAATGTGAGTGTATTATGCAGTATTTGCAGGAATATTTTGAAGTTTTTTAATGCTTTCTCTGACTGAACTCTTGTTTCAAAACGGTTAATTTAACAGCTTGTTACAGTGTGTTATATATGTGAGTGTATTATGCAGCTGTGTCTGTCATATGTGCTTCATGTCTTGCTGACAGAGACAGTTTCCTGGTCACTGAACCTACTTTTTCTTTCTTTAATTTTATAGATGACTAGAACAAAAAGCCAGGGCGAATGCCCCATTTGTGGGAAAGTGCTGGCATTCTTGGCAAAGCATCTGAGGGAACGCCATGATGTGCTCAATAAAAAGGAGAGGGCCATATTGAACAACTTGGCCACCGGCCGGCTGTCCCTGTCCCCAGGACCCTGCCCCATTCCAAATTGCATCCCATATCTACGCAATGTGGAAAGACACCTGGTGTCCCACAAGGATTTGGGCATGCACAGGCTGCAAAAGGAGAGGCAGAATTTGAAAAAGAAGACGGCCATTGCCCTGCTCTCCGAACTGAGGGCCACTAATCCTGTACCCAATATGGTAAGCTCCCTGGACCTCGAAGACCCGGGAGAGGGGTCCTCCACCCAAACAGTTGATCCTTGCCAGAACCCGTCATGTGTTCTGGCAAAGCAGAGGGTCAACCAATTGAGCACAGAAGTGGAGAAGCTCAAGGAAATGGTTGCTGACCTCAACGTGAGTGAATGAAAAATACATAACAAATATACATTTTATATCCATATTCAATTTATTTGAATAACTCAATCCTTACATTGTCATTAATTTGCAGCCCTGTTTTCCCTTGCTGTTCGTTTTTCCCTCTGCAGAAGGAGTTGCTGGTTCTAAGGCAAATCGAAAATTCGCCTGACTCCGGCACCTCTTCTTCCTCTTCCGAGGAGTCGGAGTCGGAGTCGGAGGGGCCGGAGCAGCCGCAGGCAGCCTCTTCTTCCTCTTCTGAGGAGTCGGAGTCAGAGTCGGAGTGGCCGGAGCAGCGGCAGGAGCCGGAGCAGCCCAAGCAGCCGGAGAAGCCTAAGCAGCCGGAGAAGCCCAAGCAGCCGGAGAAGAAGAAGCAGCCTGTAAAAAGGAAGCTGCCTTTCACCCCCCGACCCCCCGCTGAGGTGAGAAGATAATGTATTAGTGTAATACAGTGCCACAATCATTTTTGCCGAAGGCCAAAGTATGTCACTTCATCCTGTCTTATTATTGTTTTTCTCTCTACCCAGGAAACCACAACCCTAGACGAGGCCCCGAAGAATAAGAGGGCCTCTTGTACACCTGCTGCTCCTCAGGCTGCAGAGGAGTCAGAGGAGACCCCTGACGTGGTGAGTGAGATGGCTCAGTTCATCAGTAGTTTTATAAAACTTTACCAAGTGTAGAACCAATGAGGCTGGTGTGGTCATGTAGTATTGGTGTTAACGATGTTTTGTTTTGTCCTTCTAGGACGAGGAGCAGCCGATGACCGAGGCCCTGAAGAGAGTCTACAAAGCCATTGCCCCCTACTTTAGGGCGAAAAGTAGGGGGTCCAAGCTGAAAGATATTGTTTTGGGAACCTCAATGGGTAAGAAAGAACACACAGTGTATTTGTGCAACTGCGTGGAGTGTGGAGTGTTTTCACGCTACATTCATCATCTTGTCTTGCATCTTTACAGACGCGTACATGGACGAATATGCGGCCTTCGTGTTTTGCCCCGAAGGCACCGCGAAGATGCAAGAAAACGCAGTATCCAAGATCAACCGGGCTAAGGTTTTTTTAAAATACCTGACGCTCGGCTGGTCGACAACACAGTACTGGAACTGGAAGTTTTTATTTAATATTCCCCTCCTGAAGTCGTAAGTAGTGAATTTTGAAATAAGTAACCTTACTGCCTTCTATCTACTTACTCTACAATGTTTTATTCAATTTACTGACTTGCTGACTTTACCTGCATGCTTTTTAACTTAATCGAGTTCTGTTCCGCATGACCTCACGTGTCTTTTGTAATTTCTTTCTTTCCACAGCTACCCTGCAATCCTTAGAAGAGTCGGCCTGGCCCCGACCACCGTCATACTGTACGTGGGCCAGGCCATTTCCTTCATGGAATACTTCAGGGCCACGCCCCCGAAACATTCACGGATCACCACTGGCCAGACGAAAGTGGTGATCCGTGAGCTTCAGAAATTGAATAAAGACTTGGGGAGGACGGTCCTTGGGCACCAGTCCCTTGTTAAGCAAAACAAGGGATTAAAACTGGTGCCCAAGGAGGACCTCGCCAGGTGCCAGTGCCTGGCCAGGAAAAAGATTCCTTCCCTTCTCGGTGAGTCCACGACGCCTCTCCCTTTCTCACACACCTATTTTTGACAGTGCCATACAAGCTTTAAATCTCATTGTTCTCTTCTCTCTTTAACTCTCATTTCAGAGGACATCGAAAAGGCGCCTGCGAGGGACCCGAGGACCCGATACAGGTTCTTCGGGTACCTAGCGGCCTACCTCTCTTCCATCTACGGCCACAGGACCGGTGTCCTCACCAGGATGAGGCTGAGGGAGGTGAAGGAGGCCATTGGTAATCAGGAGACGGGCTACCTCATCAACGTAAGTATCATCATAATCTCTTTGGGTCTTTTTCTCCATTAAAAATAAGTAACAAATTAATCTCTTTATTTTGGGGATCTTTAATTGATATTTTTAACCTTGGTAAAACTATTGTCTTCACAGGTTTATACCATTGACTGACCTCTCTGCTTTCTGTCACACTTTGTCTTCTGCAGGTCATGGAACACAAGACGGTGAGGAAGTTTGGCACCGCACAAATATATTTGGAGGCCTCAGAGTACCAGTGGTTCAAGGACTGGATCCGTCTCCGCTCCAGGTGCGTACCCAAAAATGGGTATTTCTTTTCTTCCTTCGGCCGCGGAGAGGCAAAAGACATGGTGCGATATTTCCGACGCGCCTGGGCGGAGATGGGACTCAAGGGGTCCCCGTCCATCATGGACCTGAGGACCGCTGTGTCCACTTATGTGAGTATCAAAAACACTAAATCAATTCAATCAATCAATGCGTGTGTTTTTATACTGACGCAAGCCTCATTTTCTTTTCTGTAGAACTTTGAAACCAACGACGCGGAGGTGCGTCAAAACCTCTCCACCTTTATGTGCCACAGTGCAGACACACAGGAGAGGTTTTACGCCCTCCATAAGAACCTCGCCAGGGCCAAAGAAATGAGGGACCGTTTTGTCTGTCTGGCAGTTGCTGCTGAGGAAGCAACATCTGCTGCTGCCCCCACAACATCTGCCCCCACAACATCTGCTGCTGCCCCCACAACATCTGCCCCCACAACATCTGCTGCTGCCCCCACAACATCTGCCCCCACAACATCTGCTGCTGCCCCCACAACATCTGCCCCCACAACATCTGCTGCTGCCCCCACAACATCTGCTGCCCCCACATCTACCAAGAAAGAGGTGGAGGAGGAAATCAAAGTAAGTTGAAACCATGTGATCGCTATCACACCATAATACACATTCACTCAGCTAATTGTGTTTCTGTTCTAATTGTGTTTCTGTTCTTCATTCTGAAGAAAACTCCAAAGAAGAGGGCAGCCGCCTTGACTAAACGCGCCAAGCAGGTGAAAATGAAGGTCGGGCTCTCACCAAAAAGAAAAGCTGTAATAGTTTTAAAACGAATTTAATGTGTGTGTGCGAGTGTGTGTGTGTGTGTGTGTGTGTGTGTGTTCATTTTGTTCATTTTATTTGTTGTTTAAATAATGTATAAAAATGTTCATAGTGTAGAGTTGTAGTTCATTGGTTTTTTAATAAAATTGTTTGATTTATATTTAAAGAGTGTTTGTACGAGTTTTATTTGTTGTTTAAATAATGTGTGGAAATGTTCATTGTGTAGAGTTGTAGTTCATTGGTTTTTTAATAAAATTGTTTGATTGATATTTATAGAGTTACAAGTTATTTGATTATCCATTTCTGACTTAAGGTATTAATCTGAAAAGTATGGTAAAACGTAAGGGCCTCAAAAGGAACTTGGACTCATTTTGGGGAAGTTGGGGTGCCCCAAATGGAACCTGGAGCCCCAAAATGACTCCAGGTTCCATTTGGGGCCCCTCTAGTGCTCCAAAATGACTTTAAATCATTTGGGGCCCCTTATTGACCTTTGCATTTTGGGGCACTTTTTTCAGTCGAGAAAGTGCCCCAAAATGAAGAGGTCAATAAGGGGCACTTTTTCAGTCAAGAAAAGTGACTCAGGTGCCCCAAAATGACTCATTTTGAACTCTTCATTTTGGGGCACCTGGGGGGTCGGGGGAGTGTCTGGGGGCACTCGAGTAAGTTTTTGGCACTTGGGTCAAAATGGGGCACCTGAGTCATTTTGGGGCACCTGAGTCATTTTGGGCCACCTGGGGGGTCGGGGGGAGTGTCTGTGTGAGGGAAAGGACTGTTAGAGATATTTCTCTTTGCTTTGCCTCTCTGTATATGCCAGCAGGGGATGGGATTTAATTGATGCCTGTTTTCTGAGGCCTTAACTCTAATAACTAATCCACGCTTTGAGGTAGGGGCCTGAAATTCACATACGGGCATCAGGGCGCCACGGGCGACCGCTATGCCAAGTTTCAGACCCGAGCGACATTCCTAAAGGCCAAAGGTCACTTAAGTGAAGGTTTAACCCTAACCCTAACCCTGGGGAGCCATTTTCAGGAACGAAGAAAAACTGGTCAGTAGAACAGGAAAAAAACTGGAGAAATCTTCAGTGAAGATGTGACACTCCTGGTAACCGCTGAGCTTCTCTGGAGAGTCTCAGAAGACAGTAACAGGTGGCCTCACCTTTTATGTCAATCTGAAAGTCCCGCCCCCACATTTCTGCATTAGCATTTACATACATGCCCACCTGAGAGGGGGTGGACTTGATACTCTGTGCTTAACTCTGAAAGTTTAAAATAAAGTTAAAGTGGTTATTTTTCTTCCTCTTATAGTTTGAAAATATAAACTTAGTTTGTCAAAGGTAGGATTCACAGGTGACTCACTTAAGCTGAGTGGTTACATCACATGTGTTGTTCCTCCCTGATTATGTGAGGGTGTCAACTCAAGTTAAAACTGGTTATTTCAGGTTATATTGTCATACACGCCAATCTGCAGGGTATGAATGTTATTAACAAAGTAACAAACAGCACTAACTTATTACATATAAGAATCACAATTAGTTAGTAAAGACTTGTTTTGCTGTATATCTGGCCATAGTTTTGACCTGACATAGGAGTGAACTGGAGTGGGGGATTGAATCATTTCATGTTCAATTCAATAGGGTCGTTAGCCAGACATAAAGCAAAACAAAAGAGGTGACCAGCAGTTCACAAAACATTCAGAGATGAATGACTCACATTCATATCAGCAAGGAGAGCTAACTGGCCACTTGGCTATGTGTTAATAACAAAGTAACAAACATGCTTTGTTTGTAAGGGTTAACCCTAAGCCACCCTAACTCAGTTCATCAGATTTGGTAACACATTCTACTGATTATAAAATCCCACATTAGAGTTTTGCATGGGCGGATTTAAAAATACATGTTAAGAGGTGTGGGGTAGACACAAAAACAATCATCGTACACACACACACACAACACAACACAATACATGAATACACACACACACACACACACACAGATACATAGATGTTAAACCCTGAGTTACACAGTAGCTAGTACTTTCAGTCCCCTCCAGCCTGCCCAACCCCTCCGCAATACACACCAATCTGCAAGGTATGAAAATGATTAACCCTTACCCACCCTAACTCCTCCTTTACCCAGACCGTAAGGGTCTCTGCTCGCCCACTGCCTGGATTTTAAGTCTTATTACCACCTTTGGACTACCAACAGGAGTAATAAAAAGGGCAGGATGCAGCAAGTCGGACTCAGTCCACTGAGATGTTAGTGAGAGATGTAAAAACTAATTCACTCTTGATTGCACAAAATGTATCAAAAGCTTCTCTGGGGGAACACGGTTAAATATATGTATGGTTGGGACAGCCTAAAAACCCTCACTTTCTCTAAAGCTGTTCTCTCTCTGTGTCTGTTGTTGTTTTTTATTGGTTTTAAGTCCTTGCTGCCATTGAAGGGAAAAAAGAAAGATAGTGAATTATGAAAAGCCCTTTCCTTCCCACCCCTTTTCCTCTTTGCACCACAGAATGCCACGCTTTCCGTTGCCATCTACAGTTCAATGTTACTTTTGACAAACTGTGAAAAGAGGCTTGTGATAGTTATATTCCCACATTGGGTTTTTCCTTTGTTTTGTTTTTGGTTGAGAAGGATTTACTTTTTATATGAAGGCTGTAGGTTTTTATTTATTTAATGTCTACAAATTTATTTATTTGAAAAAAAAAAAACATTTTAAGAGGAACTATTTTTGTTCTCCTAGTGTCCTAAATGTTATTGTTCCTCACAAGGCTTTGTAAATAGCCCCCCCCCCCCTAGTAATCGAGTCTTTTCAGCATATATCTTGATGCTCTCCAAATAAGGGAGGCTCAAGTTAAAATAAGCAGCTCCATGTTACAGCTTCCATTGAAAACTTGACTTAAATTATACCTGGGTTTCATACAAGACCATACACACAGAGACAGTTAACGTTTAAGCACTTCCACTTTATTGTTTGCTGTTTTTTACATTTTTATTACTCACATTACAGTTTTGAAAAGAAAAACTTGGCCCCTCGGTACCAGATCCCTGTCCTACACATGAGGAAAGGACCTCCAACCCCTGGAGGAACAACCGTTATTATAAACTCCAGTAACATACCAGGTCCCAGAAGAATATATTGCAAGGGAGCTCTTTGATACAGTGCAAGGAGAGGGACCAAGATCTTACAAACTCAGAGGCAAGCACTTCGACATTTGACCCCAGCCAATAAAATGAATAAGCCCCACCCACCCTCCACCATTCAACATTCCTGATGATGGAGAGTCAGTTACCCCTCAACCCTTTTTTATTCCGTTGAAATTATGTCGCTGCATTTGTGACTTTAAAGTTTCTTTTGCATTAACTTTTTTTTTATTATTATTCCTTAATGCTGTATTATTATTATTATTATTATTATATATTGAGACTCCTCACTGTTCACTCTGAGGCAGATTCCAGTGCCTCAGAGTGGCAACGAGGCAACAGTGGAGGCAAGATCAGAGAAAGCACAGGGAGAGTAAAAGGGCCATGGAGGAAATCTTGAATTTTACACCAGAGTCAATAGAATCCCCAGCAGAGCTTGAACCTAACCCTCCCAACATGGATGATGTTGTCAGTGTAGATACACCTAAGGCATCCTCCTCAACACCACAAAGAGAAGGATGCAGTAGATGGAGAAGAGAGAAAGCAAAGTTGCGCAGGAAAATGCAAAAAATGAAACGAGAAGTGGAAGCTGCCAAAAGAGAGTCTGAAAAGTTAAGAAAACGCATAGAAAGATTAAAGAAAATGAAGCCTGAAAAGCAAAAGGCGAAATCTAAAGGAGACAGATCAAGTCCAGTGGCCATTCAGAGAAAAGAAAGAGTTGTAGACTTCCTCTGTCGAGATGAGAACAGTCGCTTACTGCCAGGGAGAAAGGACACAGTCACAAAAAACAAAAACAAACAACAGAGACGTGTATGAGTTAAACCCCTCACTGAACTCCACCTGCAGTATAATTCTCAAGTGCAAAAGTGTCACAGGCTGTCTTACAGACAGTTTGTTCGATATTGTCCATTTTTTGTAACGCAGCCAAAATGATCAGACAGGAATACACGTGCGTGCTTAGACCATGAGAATGTCAAACTTTTGACAGAAAAACTGCACCAGAAAGGTCTCCTGAAAACTACCAGCATGTCTCAGCTGTTGTCTTCTATTGTATGCAGTCCAGACAACAAGACATGCATGTATCGAGTCTGCCGCCCCGAATGTTGTTATAATGAGGTTGAAATTCCAATACCACGGGCAGAAGAGACCATCACATGGCATCAGTGGATCAGAAAATCTGTGTCAGAGGGGCCACAAACATACATGAATTTTGTAAAAGAAACACAAAGTGGAACATGTGCTGAACTGTTGAACTTTTTTAATCAGAAGCTTGACAGCCTAGCCAAACACCACTATAACTGGTTGCACCAAGCCAAAGAGTGCAGGGCTTTAAAAGAAAGCCTAAGAGAAGATGAAATTGTCCTCCATGTGGACTTTTCAGAGAATTTCTCCTGCAAACTTAACAGTGAGGTGCAGGCTTTTCATTTTGGAGGGAGTCGGAAGCAGGCCACAGTCCACACACGTATGGCTTATACAGCAGCAGGCTCACAGTCCTATGCGACCATCTCTGCATCCCTTCGCCATGATGAGAGAGCTGTGTGGGCCCACTTGGAGACAGTGCTGAGGGATGTGATGAAGAATTGCCATCCCTCTCCAACAATTGTCCATGTGATGAGCGATGGTCCAGTCACCCAATACCGAAATAAAAAGAATTTTTATTTGCTCAGCACCATTCCCTTCCTCTCAGGCTTCCGGCAGGTGACGTGGAACTTCTCGGAGAAGTCCCATGGAAAAGGCGCCCCCGATGGAGTTGGCGGTGCAGTGAAGCTCACTGCTGACTCTGCTGTCCAAAGGGGTGAAGATGTCCAGACCCCAGAAGATTTTTACAACCTCTTAACAGAGAAGAAATCTGATGTCAAGTTCTTCTGGGTGACTGAAGAGGACATCAGAAGATTTGATGAAGCGGTCCCTGAGGTTGTGCCTCCTGTAAAGGGAACTTTGGCGATGCACCAAGTAATCTCCACCGAACCAGGGAAAGTCATGCACAGAGAGATCTCCTGCTTCTGTAGCAGACCACATATCTGCCAGTGCCACAATCCCATAATGGTAAACCTCCAAACAGCCAGTGTCCAGACCAGTGCTCATTCCAGTGCCCATGAGTTCGCCCATGAGAGCACCAGCGCCCGTGAGAGCAGTGATCTAAATGGGAAGTTTATCATGGTGAATTACGAAGGTCAGCCATTTGTGGGGCAGGTCCTTCAAATAGTGGGGGAAGAGATTGGGGTTAGCTGCATGCAGCAACTGGGAGGAAAAAATGCATTCACTTGGCCCGAACGTGCTGACATCATTTTTTTCTACGCAGCTGAAGTCCTCAAAGTGATTGCAGAGCCAGAGCCTCTCAATTCACGGCACACGCGTCTAATGCATTCTGACTGGGAATACTTCAATACACAAAACTGAGCTCAGATATTGTCTACTAATGTGGACCCAACAACTCAGAAAATGTTCCGGTTTTGTTAAATGATACTTCATTGTTGCCATTCAGAATAGTGTTATAGTTAGTGTTGTATCGAATGTAATCTTATGTGAAGTGTTGCTGATGGGTTAGGGTTAGGTTCAAGTCTATATTTAAGAACACTTAAATAGAGACACATGTTACTATTTGAAATGAAAATGCATTTTTTTTGTCATAACTAATGTTGTCAGGTGGTACAACCAATATTCGTCAGGTGGTGCAACCAATTTAAATAAAATAAAAAAGATTTAATTAAAAAAGAATATTAGGAATGTATATATATATTTATAAATATTTGGTTGCGCCACCTGACATTTTTCTTGTTGTAAAGTTAAAAAAAACTGTTAATAAATGAGTTAAAACAGTTAGAAAAATGATTCAATAAATGAAACTTGTTTAAACACATTGTTCTGGACTCAAATATATGCTTTACATCTATATTGAAAATACTTAGAAGCTGTTTTTGTCATTGACCCAATTGCATAATAGGAAATCATTATATATTATCAAAACCTGTTAAATGATTTAGTGTCAAACAACTTCATATTTATTTTTATGAACTTGCTTGAATATTTATAATGCTAAAATGAGGTGAAAGCATAAGATTTTTCTTTTTTCTTTGGAAGCATTACGGTAATGAATTTATGACTCCAACATCAGGTAAAAAACATAAAAAATACTATTTTGGTAACCAACAATGAACTGTGCCACATAATAGATACAATGATTGTTCAAATAAAAGTGAATTATTTCTAGTTTTCACGAGTATGGCCCTAAAATCTTCTAAGACATACCAAAGCTGAATCGTTTTCAACTGTGTCTGGTAGCCTACAGCAGTGGTTCTCAAAGTGGGGCCCGGGGACCCCCGGGGACCCCCGGCCATTGCCAGGGGGTCCTTGAAACAGTTTGCTACAGGTCAAGTTAGGCCAAAATGCAATGAAATGATTCTGTTTGAAACTATTGAGGTATCAACATAACATGTTCTGGTAATAATAATAATTAATAATAAAACAGATATTAAGCCTATATGATGATTGTGTTGTGATTAAGAGGGGGTCCTTGCTAAATATTTTGCGCCATTAGGGGTCCCCGACCCCATTAAGTTTGAGAACCCCTGGCCTACAGCACAATGCTGTCGCCACATGGGCACATTTGGAGCCAGTCTTGGAACACATTCGATCAAGCCATCCCCAGCCATCAAAAATATCCACTTCCTATCGGATGGACCAACGTCTCAGTATCGTAATAAATGTGCATTCTACCTAGCGTCCACAGTGCCTTGTATGAAAGGCTTTAAGAATGTGACATGGAACTTCACAGAGGCCTCTCATGGGAAGGGAGCTCCTGACGGAGTAGGAGGTGCTATTAAAAAGCTTGCCGATCGTTTGGTGGCCTATGGCACAGACATCCCAAATGCTGCTGCTTTGTTGGAAAATATATCAAAGCAATCATCAGTGAGGCTTTTTGAGGTGACAGAGGAGAACATTACACAATGTGGGGAACTGGTTCCTCCATCCCTTAAATCAGTCCCAGGGACTATGAAAATTCATCAGGGGTGAGCACCCTGTTCCTACACGTGCACCTAAACAAATTCACATTCACTTATCATTCTGCTGTTTTCAGTTTGGTGCTTTTCCCTTTTTTTCCCAACATTTTTTGTAAATTTGCATTATTTATTTCAGTGCAAATTATATAGATAAGAGCGTCTATTTTAGTGTTTTTGCAAATAAAACTGAACTTAACTAATGTCTCCACAGGTTATTGCTACTGAGCCAGGGAGAATCAGGTTTGGAGAGGTCTCGTGCTTCTGTAGCCACTCTTGTGACTGCTTCTCCCCAAAGGAGTTTGTTTTCACCCACAGGGATTCAGAGGAGTCTGAAGAGACCATCAAAGTAGGAACATGGGTCCTTGTGGACTACGACGGAGACCTCTATCCTGGCACTGTAACACAGGTAGGTTTAGGACTCAGAGTTGAAAGCAGAGAAGTCAAGTGTGTAAATATTGAATACAGATTGTCAACATGTAATAACAAAGGTGTAGGTCATAATCACGTAATAATAGTCAAAACAAGTTGTTACACTTAATGCTGTTGACGTTCAACTTTCTGCTGTTTTAATGTATCTTGTTCATTCATTAATCCAGATTGCCAGTGGTCAGTACGAGGTTGATACAATGAGCTGTGCTGGTGACAACCGCTTCTACATCCCATCAATAAGATTTGCTGGCAAAGAGAAGGTTTGGTATTATTTGGAGGACATCAAAGCAATTATCCCCGAACCACTGCCTTCCTCATCAACTGCAAGACACTTCTGTGTGGTGCCAGAGATCTGGGCCAAGTACAAAAATAAAAAATAAATGAATTGTCACCTGGGAGTGTTATTACATGAGAAGGATGAGCAAAGCTAGAATCTAGCCTCTAAGTGTTGTTGTCCAAACTGTCTGTTCTTGTTTCCTAAGATTGTTTGGATCCCTCACACCCTGACTCATTCACAGATGATCTGGTTTAAAGGAGTGGATCGATGAGTGTTATTTGTGATATCATAGTCAATATTGGTCCAATATTCAATTTGCAGATGTATGGTTTGTTAGGGTTAAGGAGTAGATGGCATTTTATTGTTTACGTGTAGTTAAATATAGTGTAGTTATGAACTGTTCACTACCGAAACATTGTTGTTCATTACCGATATACTTTTTTCATTACCGCTATGTTGAGTATTTGATGATTTATTGAAATTAGATGAACTAATTACTCTTAATTTTTAATCTCTTCATAAAATGTGTCAGACCCTTTATACTGTGGTTGTGTTGTTTTTTCAATTTAATGATTTGACACAAAAACACAATCGATGTAAAAAACGTTTTAAATGTTACGGTGATGAAATAATTGTTTGCATTAAAATAATAATTTTTGTTAATAATGCTTATTTTTGGTGAAACCTGTTTCTTTGTGCACATTGAAGTCCTTGGTGTCCAAAAAAAGGTTAAAAAAAGGTTTTGTGGTTTCATATTTCTTAATTAAAAATGTGTTACGGTAATGAATTTATTTCCTCAAAGTGAGACTAAAAATGTCTGAAAATACCCAAAAAAATGTGCATATAGGTTTTAATTTCACATTGAAAATTAAAATTAGATCCTATTTTATAAAAACGCTGCGTTTGTGTGTGTAAACAATGGTTTGGGATTTTGGCTATGAGTTGTACCATGTTCATGAGAATCACCCTATTACTGGGGTCTTTTCAGGGCCCCTCTGTAGCCGATCCCTACACAGGGGTAAAAATTCTGAGTTAGGCACTTCGACATTGACCCCGGCCCTTATGGGTCCCGTGGTTGGGTTAACAAATTAACTAACTGATCAGTCAGTCTGGGATGATGCTGCTCCTAAATTCTGTCACTCCACCTAAACACCCTAACAGTGGACACAATTCTACAAGAGAAATTAACCACGCCTTTTCCCGAAGCCGGCAGTGACACCAGACGTTAGCGACAACGAGCTGAACCATTACCCATACATCACTAAGCAAGAGCGACATAATGATGATTCCTCAATGTTCTTTGTATATATATACAAGTCAAAATTGGACAACAACAACACAGATTCATTTTAGGACTTCGACATTTGACCCCGGCCCTTAAGGGTCCCATGAATTTCTCATTCATAATCATTCTCAGTTGATTGATTCATGTAGCCCTCTTACCCCCATGATGCACACTACCCCCCCCCCCTCCCCCCCACACACACACACAGACAAGGAGAGCTACGAGCTCCACTCTTTCCAGATTAATCAGGACGAAGAGAGTAGGATAGACTGATTTTACCGAGGAAAAGCTTTCCCATCCCACATTCATTATAAACTCTGAGGCAAGCACTTCGTCATTTGACCCTGGCCCTTAAGGGTCCCTCCAGATTAATCAGGATGAAGAGAGTAGGATAGACTGATTTTACCGAGGAAAAGCTTTCCCATCCCACATTCATTATAAACTCTGAGGCAAGCACTTCGTCATTTGACCCTGGCCCTTAAGGGTCCCTCCAGATTAATCAGGATGAAGAGAGTAGGATAGACTGATTTTACCGAGGAAAAGCTTTCCCATCCCACATTCATTATAAACTCTGAGGCAAGCACTTCGTCATTTGACCCCGGGCCTTATCGGTCCCGGTGTTATCCTTGTATCCTGAATGTTATTTTTCCTCACAAGGCTTTGTAAATAGTTCCATTTCATGTTTTTTTAATTAGTTAACTTTTCTTATCTATGGTATTGAATTTCCCCCACATGAATGAAGTTATGTATTTCATGTAAATGTTGTCTGTATATTTGTTTTATATTGATTACTCTTATAGTTTTGAAAAGAAACACTTAATTTATCAAAAGGCAGTAATAAGTTATTTCTTCTGTACTAAATGAGCTTAGTAACATTTGTACAGTGATCTTTGCATGTTGTCTTCTCCACAGCAGTATCCTCAGAGTCAGTAAAGCATCTGAGTACTTCTTCCACCTCTGATTTTGGCTTTTACAAACATGATAAGATGTCAAGAGGCTGTCCTTAACTTTTGAAATCATTGCCTGTGTGTCATCTTGGCAGTGACCATTGCTGCTCTGGTTGACTCTGAATGGCTGCACCCGTGTGAAGTACATGTCAAACCACTGTTGGCAGAGGAAGAATAGGAATAAAGATTAATTTCTGCTTTTGAACAGGTTCTGACAGATTCTCACAGGAGATCTGATGAACTTACCAACTCCACTGCTGACAGAAGTGTTGTCAGACTCTCTCTCACCAGTCTCAGTGGGGGGCTGTGTGGTTGTTGCTGTAATGTTGGCGTTAAGCAGGGATACCAGTCAACGCCATGTGCCAGCTCTGCAGCTCCTCAATCAGCCTTTCAATTAAAGAAAAACATCATTTAGACAATCTTATTCAATACAATTTAAAAAATGTACTACATTTCAGAGAGTAAACAAGAAGTGATGTTTGAGAAAAGACTGAAAAGCTATTCCACCAACCTGTTGAGTGGATCAGCATCGTCCATAATTTGCCGAAGGAGCACGTAGCTGAACACCCTGCCGGAAGCCAGTTCTCCATCCGGGGCACATGCGGGGGGGCTCTCAGCCCTCCGGCGAGTCCCGGGGCCGGCCGCTTCGCAGCGAGATCGAGACGCTCCGTCTGTCCCGGCGGTCCTTCAACGGAGCCCGTCGTGGGGTTCGCGGGTGTCCTTCACACGGCACCCCCTCCTCCTCGCCGGGGTTGAAGCGCGCGAGCGACTGTTTGCCTCCCTCTTCGTCTGGACCTACTTCCCGACCGGACGGGCCTCTCTCTCCCCCCTCTTCTCCCCCCGGCTCCGGGCATCGCGGTTTCGGCAGGGCCTCTGTCAGTCAGAGAGAAGAAGAATAAGAAGAAGGAGTAAGCTAAACTGTTTCTAAATTAAATTAGGAACATTTGTGAAATGATATTTGCATGTTTTATTCTCCACAGTATCTTTTTCAGTGTTACTAATAAGAAGTTTTAAGTTTTTGATTGTGAGTCACATGAATCACAGATATTCAGTATATAACAACAATTTGGTAACACATTCTACTGATTATAAAATCCCACATTCGAGTTTTGCATGGGCGGATTTAAAAATACATTATTTGCTCAAAATGTATCAAAACCTTCTCGTGGGGAACACGGTTAAATATGTGTATGGCTGGGACAAAACCCTCACTTTCTCTAAAGCAGTTTTAAAAATGTGTTTTGCCTCAAGTCCTTGCTGCCACTGAAGGGAAAAAAAGAAAGATAGTGAACACAGGGATAGTGAACACAGTTAAATATATATATTTTTGTTATATACATGTTTTTTATATATCACTTTTTCTTTTTTTTGTTTCAGGTCTACTGTTTAGGCCTTGTTGAGATGTGTACTCAAAACCAAACCTGTTTCAAGTCCTATTTGCTGATTTTTATTCTTTTTCCATTTACCCCTTACCCATCCAAACCCTAACCCATGCCTCAATGTTAATCGAAATAACACTATTATGATTATTATTGTTATTATTATTCCTTAATGCCTTTTTATTATTATTATACATTGAGACTCCTCACTGTTCTCTCTCAGGCAGATTCCAGTGCTACTGGGGTGTTTTCAAGGCCACTCAGTACCCAATCCCTGTTTTACACAGGGGTAAAGGACCTCCAACCCCTATGGATCAACCGTTATTATAAACTCAGAGGCAAGCACTTGGACATTTGACCCCGGCCCTCATGGGTACCCAGACTCCCCCCCCCCCCCCCAACCCCTATACCCAGACCCTTATCCCCTTACCCAGACCCTTAGTGTTAGCCCTTACCCACCCTTAGCCCCCTACCCACCCTAAGCCCCTTACCCACCCTTAGCCCCTTACCCAGACCCTTAGTGTTAGCCCTTACCCACCCTTAGCCCCTTACCCAAACCCTTAGTGTTAGCCCTTACCCACCCTTAGCCCCTTACCCACCCTAAGCCCCTTACCCACCCTTAGCCCCTTAACCACCCTAAACCACTTACCCCCTGGAGGTCCAGCGCGTGTATTAGCGTTTGCTAACGTGTATTAGCGTTTGTTAGCATGTATTAGCGTTTGCTAACGTGTATTAGCGTCTGTTAGCATGTATTAGCGTTTGTAACGTGTATTAGCGTTTGCTAACGTGTATTAACGTTTGCTAACGTGTATTAGCGTTTGTTAGCATGTATTAGCGTTTGCTAACGTGTATTAGCGTTTGTTAGCATGTATTAGCGTTTGTTAGCATGTATTAGCGTTTGCTAACGTGTATTAGCATCTGTTAGCATGTATTAGCGTTTGTAACGTTAGCCACACAAAGCACTACAACACAATTGGGAATTAATTATTAGTACCTCTTGCTTTAGCTGTTGGAAGTTCGCCGGAAATATGTGTATCATGCTTATATGAAGTCTTCATGGAGCCTGCGTTTGTGAGTTCAGGTTTGTCATCCTCCTGGTTGTCATGGAGATGACGTTAGTAGCTCCGTTCGTTTGCCTGCTTAAAATTGAAACGTTTGGCAGGGGTCCTAAGAGGAGCTGTGAGTTTTCTGCCACATGAAGCCAGAGAATAAGGAAAAATAATCACAGTTTATGTTTCAGTCAGAGAGAAGAAGAGTAAGAAGAAGAAGTAAGTTAAACTGTTTCGTTTTTATTTGAATTACTCTTATAAATTGAAAATAAAAACGTAGTTTGTCAAAGGTAGCATTCACAGGTGACTCACTTAAGCTAGGTCTTTCCATCACATATGTTGATTCTCTCTGATTATGGAAGACTGTGAACTCAGGGTTAAAACAGGTTATTTCTTCTGTACTAAATTAAATTAGGAACATTTGTGAAATGATATTTGCATGTTTTACTCTCCACAGTATCTTTTTCAGTGTTACTAATAAGAATTGAAATACGCTTTTTAAAAGTCATTCTTGAATACAGTGGCGGCTGGTGACAAAAATGTTTGGGGGGGCAGTTTGATGCCGTTTCAACCAAGCCGTAGCACCACTTCATACCGCAGCAAAAAAATAAAAATAAGAAAGGAAAACCAATCTAAAAACAACACAACACACTATAATGTCCCCTGGTTTGTCCCAGTATGATATCTCTGACCCACAGAGAGAGGAATAAAACATTATAATTAGACATGATAAGATTCACTCACATCACCTAAAGATACCAGCAGTTAAAGCAGAGTTACCAATAAGTTAATATGCTTAAAAAGAGACACTACCACCTATATTTGAGTTATTGTGTCTTCAGTCCTGATTTCACTGTAATCTGTTAGTTGTTGCAATACCTAAACATGACAATAGATGGCGCATTAAGCACTATACACTGCTGTGATGAAGCATAACTTATTTAACTTATTATAATAATGAAATGTACCCAAATCAACTGTAATAGTCAAAATTACTTCCATCATTTCTTATCCTGCATTTATGCATTTAAGTTTTTTACACTTCATAGTTATGTCTTTTATAAAGTATTTTTAACACTTTACAATATTAATAACAGCAATGCAGCTACTACCTGATCTTTTATATGTCCTGTTGGAGCTGCTGGATGCAGCCACTGACTGAATCTATGTTCCTCTTCTGGAGCTTGGCATAGCAGAGGTCTACATGTGGCCAGATGTGGTGAAACAGCTGCAGAAAGAGCTCAGCAATGCTGAGTGTAAGAAGAAGAAGAAAAAGTAAGTTATACTGTTTCCTTTTTATTTTGATTACTCTTATAGTTTGAAAGTATTAACTTAGTTTGTCAAAGGTAGGATTCACAGGTGACTCACTTAAGCCAAGTCTTTCCATCACATATGCTGCTTCTCTCCAAATAAGGGAGTCAAAAGAGGGAAGTCCATGATCTTCTGGTTTCCGGCAGGGTGTTCAGCTACGTGCTCCTTCGCCAAATTATGGATGATGCTGATCCACTCAACAGGTTGGTGAAAAGAGCTTTTCAGTCTTTTTTCAAACATCACTTCTTGTTTACTCTCTGAAATGTAGTACATTTTTTAAATTGTATTGAATAAGATTGTCTAAATTGTTTTGTTTTTCTTTAATTGAAAGGCTGATTGAGGAGCTGCAGAGCTGGCACATGGCGGTGACTGGTATCCCTCCTCCACTGCGGCCACTGAGTCTTTCACGACTTCACTGACGATGTTTGTTTTTGATTGTGAGTCACATGAATCACAGATATTCAGTATATAACAACAATTTGGTAACACATTCTACTGATTATAAAATCCCACATTCGAGTTTTGCATGGGCGGATTTAAAAATACATTATTTGCGCAAAATGTATCAAAACCTTCTCGTGGGGAACACGGTTAAATATGTGTATGGCTGGGACAAAACCCTCACTTTCTCTAAAGCAGTTCTCTCTCTGTGTCTGTTGTTTTTAAAAATGTGTTTTGCTTCAAGTCCTTGCTGCCACTGAAGGGAAAAAAAGAAAGATAGTGAACACAGGGATAGGAAACACAGTTAAATATATATATTTTTGTTATATACATGTTTTTTATATATCACTTTTTCTTTTTTTTGTTTCAGGTCTACTGTTTAGGCCTTGTTGAGATGTACTCAAAACCAAACCTGTTTCAAGTCCTATTTGCTGATTTTTGTTCTTTTTCCATTTACCCCTTACCCATCCAAACCCTAACCCATGCCTCAATGTTAACCGTAATAACATTATTAGTATTATTATTATTATTGTTATTATTATTCCTTAATGCCTTTTTATTATTATTATACATTGAGACTCCTCACTGTTCTCTCTCAGGCAGATTCCAGTGCTACTGGGGTGTTTTCAAGGCCACTCAGTACCCAATCCCTGTTTTACACAGGGGTAAAGGACCTCCAACCCCTATGGATCAACCGTTATTATAAACTTATCCCCTTACCCAGACCCTTAGTGTTAGCCCTTACCCACCCTTAGCCCCCTACCCACCCTAAGCCCCTTACCCACCCTTAGCCCCTTACCCAGACCCTTAGTGTTAGCCCTTACCCACCCTTAGCCCCTTACCCAAACCCTTAGTGTTAGCCCTTACCCACCCTTAGCCCCCTACCCACCCTAAGCCCCTTACCCACCCTTAGCCCCTTACCCAGACCCTTAGTGTTAGCCCTTACCCACCCTTAGCCCCTTACCCACCCTAAGCCCCTTACCCACCCTTCAGTCCTGATTTTACTGTAATCTGTTAGTTGTTGCAATACCTAAACATGACAATAGATGGCGCATTAAGCACTATACACTGCTGTGATGAAGCATAATTTATTTAACTTATTTTAATAATGAAATGTACCCAAATCAACTGTAATAGTCAAAATTACTTCCATCATTTCTTATCCTGCATTTATGCATTTGAGTTTTTTTTACACTTCATAGTTATGTCTTTTATAAAGTATTTTTAACACTTTACAATATTAATAACAGCAATGCAGCTACTACCTGATCTTTTATATGTCCTGTTGGAGCTGCTGGATGCACCCACTGACTGAATCTATGTTCCTCTTCTGGAGCTTGGCATAGCAGAGGTCTACATGTGGCCAGATGTGGTGAAACAGCTGCAGAAAGAGCTCAGCAATGCTGAGTGTAAGAAGAAGAAGAAAAAGTAAGTTATACTGTTTCCTTTTTATTTTGATTACTCTTATAGTTTGAAAGTATAAACTTAGTTTGTCAAAGGTAGGATTCACAGGTGACTCACTTAAGCCAAGTCTTTCCATCACATATGCTGCTTCTCTCCAAATAAGGGAGTCAAAAGAGGGAAGTCCATGATCTTCTGGTTTCCGGCAGGGTGTTCAGCTACGTGCTCCTTCGCCAAATTATGGATGATGCTGATCCACTCAACAGGTTGGTGAAAAGAGCCTTTCAGTCTTTTTTCAAACATCACTTCTTGTTTACTCTCTGAAATGTAGTACATTTTTTTAAATTGTATTGAATAAGATTGTCTAAATTATGTTTTTCTTTAATTGAAAGGCTGATTGAGGAGCTGCAGAGTCGGCACTTGGCGGTGACTGGTATCCCTCCTCCACTTCCTAACGCCAACGTTACAGCAACGACCTCACAGCCCCCCGAGAGAGCGGCCACTGAGACCGGTGAGAGAGAGTCTGACAACACTTCTGTCAGCAGTGGCGAGACCTTTCAATGGTGAGAATCTGTTTCACAACTTCACTGATGATGTTTGTTTTTGATTGTGAGTCACATGAATCACAAATATTCAGTATAAAACAACTATTTCTCTATTATAACACTTTTCCCACATTGCAGTAACCCAGATGTGCAGTGGAAGAAGGCGGCCAGGAAGCTCATGGCAGAAAAGGGCATCTATGCGAAGCACTCTTTAGACCATCAGTTGCTGAAGGAGTTTGGCACATACCTGGAGAAAGACCTCCAAAATGAAAATTCCAAACAGGAGGTGAGGACTACCATAAAACACTCTGTTCATTAAAGACTTCTGATTATCCAAGTAAAAAATGATTTAGTGATCAGAAGGTAATTTAACATGCTTTCTTTTTCAGGTTGACAACGTTGCCCGATTCCTGTATTACGTGGACCCACAGGCCCCATCCCTGGAGTTCGTCAGGAACAGGGACAAGATCCGTCAGTACCTTCGTGAGCTCACTGAGGCAACGCTGACAAAGCAAACTCAGCAGAATTACCTCAAGAGCTTGAAAAGGTTGGTGCATTTGGTGTTTTTTTTTCATATAATGTCAACACTTGTGTAGACAATAAACATAATTGGGCTTAAATAAATATACTTAAATACTTGTACTTCCTCTGACAGATTCCTGCTGTACCACACGGTCAACACCAACCTGAGGCACCATCATCCGGCACTCTATGAGGACTGCAAGCACTTCATCGAGTTCCTTGGATCTCTGCAGAAATGCTGCTCCAAGCAAGTGAGCAAAGAGATCACCCAAAAGAGGTAAGTTTAATTGTTCTCACCCACCAAACTGGATTACAGTATAGATATGTGAGCAATGTGGCATGTAATGTTCTGATTTGTTAATAACATTTGATCTTTTTTCTCATAGGCATAGCATGTTGACTGAGCAACAACAGCTGTCACCATACGACTGCTTGGCTGTGCTGAGGGCTGCCAGGAAGGACTTGATGGCAGTTATTGCGAAAGTCTTCACGGACAAAAGTGCAACCCTGGAGTTGACCGAGTGCAGCTTCGTGGTGTACTACCTCCAGGCAGTGGTGATCCTAAAGCACCTCCAGCGGCCAGGCGTGGTGGAGCACATGACTGTGAGTATTCTTATGCTCTTTTTGTCTGTGTTGTTAGTAAATTTCACCTGACATTTTTGCCATTCCCCATACTAATCAATGTGATATCCTTGTTTTGTGCAGGTGCAGGAGTGGATAGTCCGAAAGACAGACACGTCAGGCAACGCCATTATTGGTGTGAAGGAGCACAAGACCGCCGCACAGCAAGTTGCCACGTTTGCCCTGTCCCAGGAGGAGGAGTTTGTAAGTTCATCATATTTCCTGTGAGAATCTGTCAGAACCTGTTCAAATGCAGAAATTAATCTTTATTCCCATGTTTCCTCTGCCAACAGTGGTTTGATATGTACTTCACCCGAGTAAGGCCACAACTCCTCCTCAACTCTAAGAAGCGCAAGCGGAACGACTCGGAGGATGACGAGGAGGAAAGGTTCTTCATCTCCACCACGGGGAGGCCGATCTATAACGCCTCCAATGACCTTAACCGGCTGCACTCAAAGTAAGCTAACCATCATGATTCATTTCCCCTCCAAAATGTACTTCTATAAATAGCCGTCTCAGCTCTCTGGTGCCATGTGTTAAGTAATGTCATATTAATATCGGTTTAAACTTTCACTTTAGATACAAACTCAAGCCAGTGACCAGCCAAATGGCACGCAGTGTCTTCGAGACGGCCACCAAGACGATGACTGACGCAGAGAAGTCTCTGGTGGCCCACTACCTCACCCATTCCACTGTGACGGCGGAAAAACATTACCGCATGAAGCAGCCGGAGACCATTGTGAGGGCCAGTCAGCTGCTGGCTAAGCTCGCTGTTGACTCAAGGTAAGAATGTCTTATATTTGTCAACAATTAATACAATCAACCATTTTTAAACATAATCAAACCCACCATAATTCATATGTAGGCACACTGAACACTTATCTAATACTCTTCTTCTCCTTCTTCTCTTATGTAGTGTTGAGTCTGCAGATGAGGGTCCCAGTCATGGTACCCGTGGTGCTGCTGCCCACCATGCTGCAGACAAGCCTCTCTGTACTTCAAATGTGCAGATGGATGTTCAAGCAGCATTCGACAAACTGCTGGAAACGCACCCGGTGACTCTGGATGGGGACCCGCCAAACAGGAACGAGCGCAGAAAGGTGTCAGGTGAAGGGAAAAAAAGAAAGATAGTGAACACAGGGATAGTGAACACAGTTAAATATATATATTTTTGTCATATACATATATGTTTTTTATATATCACTTTTTCTTTTTTTTGTTTCAGGTCTACTGTTTAGGCCTTGTTGAGATGTGTACTCAAAACCAAACCTGTTTCAAGTCCTATTTGCTGATTTTTGTTCTTTTTCCATTTACCCCTTACCCATCCAAACCCTAACCCATGCCTCAATGTTAACCGTAATAACATTATTATTATTATTATTATTGTTATTATTATTCCTTAATGCCTTTTTATTATTATTATACATTGAGACTCCTCACTGTTCTCTCTCAGGCAGATTCCAGTGCTACTGGGGTGTTTTCAAGGCCACTCAGTACCCAATCCCTGTTTTACACAGGGGTAAAGGACCTCCAACCCCTATGGATCAACCGTTATTATAAACTTATCCCCTTACCCAGACCCTTAGTGTTAGCCCTTACCCACCCTTAGCCCCCTACCCACCCTAAGCCCCTTACCCACCCTTAGCCCCTTACCCAGACCCTTAGTGTTAGCCCTTACCCACCCTTAGCCCCTTACCCAAACCCTTAGTGTTAGCCCTTACCCACCCTTAGCCCCCTACCCACCCTAAGCCCCTTACCCACCCTAAGCCCCTTACCCACCCTTCAGTCCTGATTTTACTGTAATCTGTTAGTTGTTGCAATACCTAAACATGACAATAGATGGCGCATTAAGCACTATACACTGCTGTGATGAAGCATAATTTATTTAACTTATTTTAATAATGAAATGTACCCAAATCAACTGTAATAGTCAAAATTACTTCCATCATTTCTTATCCTGCATTTATGCATTTGAGTTTTTTTTTACACTTCATAGTTATGTCTTTTATAAAGTATTTTTAACACTTTACAATATTAATAACAGCAATGCAGCTACTACCTGATCTTTTATATGTCCTGTTGGAGCTGCTGGATGCAGCCACTGACTGAATCTATGTTCCTCTTCTGGAGCTTGGCATAGCAGAGGTCTACATGTGGCCAGATGTGGTGAAACAGCTGCAGAAAGAGCTCAGCAATGCTGAGTGTAAGAAGAAGAAGAAAAAGTAAGTTATACTGTTTCCTTTTTATTTTGATTACTCTTATAGTTTGAAAGTATAAACTTAGTTTGTCAAAGGTAGGATTCACAGGTGACTCACTTAAGCCAAGTCTTTCCATCACATATGCTGCTTCTCTCCAAATAAGGGAGTCAAAAGAGGGAAGTCCATGATCTTCTGGTTTCCGGCAGGGTGTTCAGCTACGTGCTCCTTCGCCAAATTATGGATGATGCTGATCCACTCAACAGGTTGGTGAAAAGAGCTTTTCAGTCTTTTCTCAAACATCACTTCTTGTTTACTCTCTGAAATGTAGTACATTTTTTTAAATTGTATTGAATAAGATTGTCTAAATTATGTTTTTCTTTAATTGAAAGGCTGATTGAGGAGCTGCAGAGCTGGCACATGGCGGTGACTGGTATCCCTCCTCCACTGCGGCCACTGAGTCTTTCACGACTTCACTGACGATGTTTGTTTTTGATTGTGAGTCACATGAATCACAGATATTCAGTATATAACAACAATTTGGTAACACATTCTACTGATTATAAAATCCCACATTCGAGTTTTGCATGGGCGGATTTAAAAATACATTATTTGCGCAAAATGTATCAAAACCTTCTCGTGGGGAACACGGTTAAATATGTGTATGGCTGGGACAAAACCCTCACTTTCTCTAAAGCAGTTCTCTCTCTGTGTCTGTTGTTTTTAAAAATGTGTTTTGCCTCAAGTCCTTGCTGCCACTGAAGGGAAAAAAGAAAGATAGTGAACACAGGGATAGTGAACACAGTTAAATATATATATTTTTGTTATATACATGTTTTTTATATATCACTTTTTCTTTTTTTTGTTTCAGGTCTACTGTTTAGGCCTTGTTGAGATGTGTACTCAAAACCAAACCTGTTTCAAGTCCTATTTGCTGATTTTTGTTCTTTTTCCATTTACCCCTTACCCATCCAAACCCTAACCCATGCCTCAATGTTAACCGAAATAACATTATTATTATTATTATTATTGTTATTATTATTCCTTAATGCCTTTTTATTATTATTATACATTGAGACTCCTCACTGTTCTCTCTCAGGCAGATTCCAGTGCTACTGGGGTGTTTTCAAGGCCACTCAGTACCCAATCCCTGTTTTACACAGGGGTAAAGGACCTCCAACCCCTATGGATCAACCGTTATTATAAACTTATCCCCTTACCCAGACCCTTAGTGTTAGCCCTTACCCACCCTTAGCCCCTTACCCACCCTAAGCTACGTGCTCCTTCGCCAAATTATGGACGATGCTGATCCACTCAACAGGTTGGTGAAAAGAGCTTTTCAGTCTTTTCTCAAACATCACTTCTTGTTTACTCTCTGAAATGTAGTACATTTTTTTAAATTGTATTGAATAAGATTGTCTAAATTGTTTTGTTTTTCTTTAATTGAAAGGCTGATTGAGGAGCTGCAGAGCTGGCACATGGCGGTGACTGGTATCCCTCCTCCACTGCGGCCACGGAGACTTTCACGACTTCACTGACGATGTCCCCCCCAAGAACCACAAGGCTGGCAGGGATGCTGGATGTCAGTGACAATGAGTTGCAGCATTACCCAGACCCCAACCCCCTTACCCAGACCCTTAAGGTTAACCCTTACCATACCTAACCCCCTTACCCCCTGGAGGTCCACTACCTTCAAATTCTGAATTAGGCACTTCGACATTTGACCCCGGCCCTTATGGGTCCCATACTTGGGTTAGGGTTAACCCTCCCTTACCCACCCTAAGATGGGTGGGTTACCCCCCCTAACCCCCTTAGCCATACCCTTAAGGTTAACCCTTACCCTACCTAACCCCCTTACCCAGAGCCCCACCCAACCTTCTTACCCAGACCCTTACCCAGACCCCTAGGGTTAACCCTAACCCACCCTATCCCCCTTACCCAGACCACCCCCACCCCCAAGCTCCTTACCCAGACCCTTAGGGTTAACCCTAACCCACCCTTGTGTCCTAAATGTTATTGTTCCTCACAAGGCTTTTCAAATAGTTCATATTCATGTGTTGTTTTTTTGACTGATTTGTCTTCTGTTATTGTATATGTTTGTAAATAGTTCCATTTCAAGAATTTGTTTTTAATTTGTTATCTTTTCTCATGTATTAAAAATGTGTTCCTCATGAATTGAGTTATTTATTGTGATGAATTTGGTACTCATGAATTGGAAAGAAGAGAATCTAAACTTTAATTTGTTGAACAACATGTTTTATTTGAAGCAGGTTTAGCAGATATACAGGAGGATATGTAAAAGCATAAATACAGGTTTCCTTCTGGCCTTTTCAAAACAGCTGAATGTAATCAGAATTCAACAACGTGCTGCTGGTCACCAGAAGGTTTACTTTAACATTGTTGATCTCTTTGTTTAAGTCTCAATATGAGCTTTAAAATGAGATATGACTCCAGTAAATCAGATGATGCTACCCTGAAATACCAGTTTAAATATTGATAATGATTTTAATTATGCAGCCCATACATCAATGGAGAGAGTAGACAGGAGTCCAGGATGTCTTGCATTGAAAAGGTTTATTTGCTTGGCCAAGGAGAAGTGAATGAATGATCAGTACACGTTATGTTCTGATGCTCCCTTCAATTCTGAAGTTTCTCTCCTCCGGGGATAGACTTTAAACCACACAGATAATGCCACAGGTTGAGCCATGCCCAAATATGGGCAGACCAACACATCTACAATATACAGAATTTAGTCTACTGGTCTATAGACAAAACATTGCTTAGACCTCACTCCGGACCTCCATCCAACACTATATCAAACCTCTGACTCACTACCTTTACCCCATTCAGGGAAAACAGTCAAAGGCATATCTGACATCGGTTGCTATAGCAACACTATCAGAATGCTTCCTGTTTTCCCCAAAAGGAGCAGACTCACTGCTCACCACTATCTCAAGGGGAGACAGTGTCTAAACCCAATATTTGGTGTGGCCTTGCTATGACCGCAAAGCCTAGTTTGATCCATTGCATATTAGTTACGGAAAATTCCCTAACAAATATATAGACCAGATTTGACCTCTGACCCAGCTCTGAAAGATGCCTAAAATTGACCATTCAGTATGAATACAGACCGTGAAAGCAGGGCCTCACGATCCTTGTGACCCCAGAGGGGGGTGCTTAGGTGTGGGTACGCAGGTTGGGGTGGAGGGAGAGGATGCTGGAGGTACAGACAGTAAACCAGGGGCACAAAAGTGTAGAGGCTGTGTGGCTGGGAGTTTAGCCCAGAGAGGGGTGCTTAAGTGTGGGTACGGAGGTGAGGGTGGAGGGAGAGGATGCTGGAGGTCAGGACAGAGTGTAAGCCTAACCTCAGCCTGAGAGAGTGAGAGAGAGAGAAAGAGGAAAAAAGGGGGGGGAAAAGTCAAAATGTACCAAGTGTTTGAGCTCCAGACTTGGTAGCTCAACTTAGATCGATTTGAGGCTCACTCTGTGGAAGAAAAGAGAAAAGGAGAAAAAAGGAAAAAAAAAAAAAAAAAAAAAACGAGCTCCAGACCTGGGGGGTTCAAACCCCCTGGCCTTGCCCGTTTCGAGGCTCCCTCCGCGGACTAAGTTGAGCCAGCGGTCCGCCTGGAAGAAGAGAAAAAAAATTGAAAATTCTTCTAAGTGTTTGACCTCCAGGCTTGGGGGGGCTCAAACCCTCTGGCCATGCCCGTTTAGAGGCTCCCTCCGCGGACTAAGTCGAGCCAGACCGCCTGGAAGAAGAGAATGAAAATCCGAAAATTCTTCAAAGTGTTTGACCTCCAGGCTTGGGGGGGTTCAAACCCCCTGGCCATGCCCGTTTAGAGGCTCCCTCCGCGGACTAAGTCGAGCCAGCGGTCCGCCTGGAAGAAGAGAATGAAAATCTGAAAATTCTTCAAAGTGTTTGACCTCCAGGCTTGGGGGGGGTTCAAACCCCCTGGCCATGCCCGTTTAGAGGCTCCCTCCGCGGACTAAGTCGAGCCAGCGGTCCGCCTGGAAGAAAGAAAGAAGAAGAAGAAGAAGAAGAAAAAAAGAGAAAAAAAAAAAAAAAAAAAATCTGAAAATTCTTCTAAGTGTTTGACCTCCAGGCTTGGGGGGGGTTCAAACCCCCTGGCCATGCCCGTTTAGAGGCTCCCTCCGCGGACTAAGTCGAGCCAGCGGTCCGCCTGGAAGAAGAGAATGAAAATCTGAAAATTCTTCAAAGTGTTTGACCTCCAGGCTTGGGGGGGGTTCAAACCCCCTGGCCATGCCCGTTTAGAGGCTCCCTCCGCGGACTAAGTCGAGCCAGCGGTCCGCCTGGAAGAAAGAAAGAAGAAGAAGAAGAAGAAGAAGAAGAAGAAGAAGAAAAAAATAGAAAAAAAAAAAAAAAATCTGAAAATTCTTCGAAGTGTTTGACCTCCAGGCTTGGGGGGGGTTCAAACCCCCTGGCCATGCCCGTTTAGAGGCTCCCTCCGCGGACTAAGTCGAGCCAGCGGTCCGCCTGGAAGAAGAGAATGAAAATCTGAAAATTATTCAAAGTGTTTGACCTCCAGGCTTGGGGGGGTTCAAACCCCCTGGCCATGCCCGTTTAGAGGCTCCCTCCGCGGACTAAGTCGAGCCAGCGGTCCGCCTGGAAGAAGAGAATGAAAATCTGAAAATTCTTCAAAGTGTTTGACCTCCAGGCTTGGGGGGGTTCAAACCCCCTGGCCATGCCCGTTTAGAGGCTCCCTCCGCGGACTAAGTCGAGCCAGCGGTCCGCCTGGAAGAAGAGAATGAAAATCTGAAAATTCTTCAAAGTGTTTGACCTCCAGGCTTGGGGGGGGTTCAAACCCCCTGGCCATGCCCGTTTAGAGGCTCCCTCCGCGGACTAAGTCGAGCCAGCGGTCCGCCTGGAAGAAGAGAATGAAAATTCTTCAAAGTGTTTGACCTCCAGGCTTGGGGGGGTTCAAACCCCCTGGCCATGCCCGTTTAGAGGCTCCCTCTGCGGACTAAGTCGAGCCAGCGGTCCGCCTGGAAGAAGAGAATGAAAATCCGAAAATTCTTCAAAGTGTTTGACCTCCAGGCTTGGGGGGGTTCAAACCCCCTGGCCATGCCCGTTTAGAGGCTCCCTCCGCGGACTAAGTCGAGCCAGCGGTCCGCCTGGAAGAAGAGAATGAAAATCTGAAAATTATTCAAAGTGTTTGACCTCCAGGCTTGGGGGGGTTCAAACCCCCCTGGCCATGCCCGTTTAGAGGCTCCCTCCGCGGACTAAGTCGAGCCAGCAGTCCGCCTGGAAGAAAGAAAGAAGAAGAAGAAGAAGAAGAAGAAAAAAAGAGAGAAAAAAAAAAAAAATCTGAAAATTCTTCAAAGTGTTTGACCTCCAGGCTTGGGGGGGTTCAAACCCCCTGGCCATGCCCGTTTAGAGGCTCCCTCTGCGGACTAAGTCGAGCCAGCGGTCCGCCTGGAAGAAGAGAATGAAAATCCGAAAATTCTTCAAAGTGTTTGACCTCCAGGCTTGGGGGGGTTCAAACCCCCTGGCCATGCCCGTTTAGAGGCTCCCTCCGCGGACTAAGTCGAGCCACCAGTCAGCCTGGAAGAAAAAAAATTTAAAAAATGTAAAATTCTCCCGTTTTTTCGGCCTCCACACGTTGGGGGTTCAACACAGTCTGGCCTGGCCCGATTTCAGGCTCCCTCTGCGGAGGAAAAGAGAGAAAATAGGGAAAGAAAATGAGCTCCAGGCTCGGGGGGTGCCAAGCCGCCCAGCCATGCCCGTTTCGAGGCTCCCTTGGTGGGCTAAGTCGAGCCACCAGTCTGCCTGGAGGTCAAACACTTAGAAGAATTTTCAATTATTTTTTTCTCTTCTTCTTCCAGGCCGACTGGTGGCTCATCTTAGCCCGCGGAGGGAGCCTCGAAACGGGCATGGCCGGGCTGCTTGGCACCCTCCCAAGCCTGGAGGTCAAACACTTAGAAAAATTTTCAATTTTTTTTTCTTCTTCTTTCTTTCTTCCTTTCTTTCATTCTCTTCTTCCAGGCGGACTGGTGGCTCAACTTAGCCCGCGGAGGGACCCTCGAAACGGGCAAGGCCAGAGGGTTTGAACCCCCCCAGGTCTGGAGCTCGGTTTTTTTTCTCCTTTTCTCTTTTCTTCCACAGAGTGAGCCCCAAATCGGTCTAAGTTGAGCTACCAGGTCTGGAGCTCAAACACTTGTAACATTTTTTACTTTTTTTTTTTCTTTTTTTCTTTTTTCTCTCTTTCTCTCTCTCTCAGGCTGAGGTTAGGCTTACACTCTGTCCTGACCTCCAGCATCCTCTCCCTCCACCCTCACCTCTGTACCCACACTTAAGCACCCCTCTCTGGGACACACTGTCTTCCACCAGCCGTGAGGACTTTGTCATTTTCACACACTGTCTGGGCCTCCTGCATCCTCTCCCTCCACGCCAACCTGCGTACCCGCACCTAAGCACCCCTCTCTGGGCTACACTCCCAGCCACACAGCCTCTACACTTTTGTGCCCCTGGTTAAACCTGGAGTCGGAAAGGGGCACTTTTTTGGCAATTTGGGGCACTTTCTCTGGGAAGCGCCCCTGTTGACCGGAGGGCGCCTTAGGGGCCCCCCCATCCACTTTCAGAATGGGGGACTTTTTGGCAATTTGGGGCACTTTCTCTGGGAAGCGCCCCTGTTGACCGGAGGGCGCCTAAGGGGCCTCCCCATCCACTTTCAGAATGGGGCACTTCTATGCAATTTGGGGCACTTTCTCTGGGAAGCGCCCCTGTTTACCAGAGGTTGCCTCGGGGCCCCCCCATCCGCTTTCAGAATGGGGCACTTCAGGTACCCTGTTTCATTTTGGGACACTCAAAAGTGCCCCATAGGGAACCTGGAGTCGGAAAGGGGCACTTTTTTTGCAATTTGGGGCACCTGGAGGCGGAAAGGGGCAGTTTTTTTTTCCAATTTGGGGCACCTGGAGTCGGAAAGGGGCAGTTTTTTTGCAATTTGGGGCACTTTCTGAAGTGCCTGAAGTCCCCAAATGAATTGCTTGTTATACTGTATTATAAATGTGAGTGTATTATGCAGTATTTGCAGAAATATATAAATAAAAATAATATAAATAAGTGTTTTAATGTTTTCTCTGACTGAACTTTTGTTTCAAAAAGGTTAATTTAACTGCTTGGAGTCTGTGACACTCTGGTTGACCTTTTGTTTCAAACCACTCAGTTCATGATCGGCTCCTCTGATCCTCTGCTCATTGGAGCTTGCTGCCAGGTGCAGCTTGCTGCCGTTGTGTCTGTGACACTGTGACTGACCTTGCCTCTTCCCAGTGACTTTATTAGAGCTTGCTGCTCAGTGAGGTTGACAGGAGGTATTTTCGTGTGCATTTGAACATGAGTGTTATTCACCTATTCACTTTGAAAAGATTGTGTCAGGGACCCAAATTATGAGTGTATTATGCAGTATTTGCAGAAATATACAAATAAAAATAATATAAATAAGTGTTTTAATGTTTTCTCTGACTGAACTTTTGTTTCAAAAAGGTTAATTTAACTGCTTGGAGTCTGTGACACTTTGGTTGACCTTTTGTTTCAAACCACTCAGTTCATGATCGGCTCCTCTGATCCTCTGCTCATTGAAGCTTGCTGCCAGGTGCAGCTTGCTGCCGTTGTGTCTGTGACACTCTGACTGATCTTGCCTCCTCCCAGTGACTTTATTAGAGCTTGCTGCTCAGTGAGGTTGACAGGGGCTTTTTGGTGTGCATTTGAACATGAGTGTTATTCACCTATTCACTTTGAAAAGATTGTGTCAGGGACCCAAATTATGAGTGCATTATGCAGTATTTGCAGAAATATACAAATAAAAATAATATAAATAAGTGTTTTAATGTTTTCTCTGACTGAACTTTTGTTTCAAAAAGGTTAATTTAACTGCTTGGAGTCTGTGACACTCTGGTTGACCTTTTGTTTCAAACCACTCAGTTCATGATCGGCTCCTCTGATCCTCTGCTCATTGAAGCTTGCTGCCAGGTGCAGCTTGCTGCCGTTGTGTCTGTGACACTCTGACTGATCTTGCCTCCTCCCAGTGACTATATTAGAGCTTGCTGCTCAGTGACATTTGGGGAGATTGCTGCTCGGTGAGGTTGAGGTATTTTCGTGTGCATTTGAATGTGAGTATTATTCACCTAATCTCTTTGAAAAGATTGTGTCAGGGACCCAAATTGTGAGTGTATTATGCAGTATTTGCAGGAATATTTTGAAGTTTTTTAATGCTTTCTCTGACTGAACTCTTGTTTCAAAACGGTTAATTTAACTGCTTGTTACAGTGTGTTATAAATGTGAGTGTATTATGCAGTATTTGCAGGAATATTTTGAAGTTTTTTAATGCTTTCTCTGACTGAACTCTTGTTTCAAAACGGTTAATTTAACTGTTTGTTACAGTGTGCTATAAATGTGAGTGTATTATGCAGTATTTGCAGGAATATTTAGAAGTTTTTTAATGCTTTCTCTGACTGAACTCTTGTTTCAAAACGGTTAATTTAACACTTTGTTACAGTGTGTTATAAATGTGAGTGTATTATGCAGTATTTGCAGGAATATTTTGAAGTTTTTTAATGCTTTCTCTGACTGAACTCTTGTTTCAAAACGGTTAATTTAACTGCTTGTTACAGTGTGTTATAAATGTGAGTGTATTATGCAGTATTTGCAGGAATATTTTGAAGTTTTTTAATGCTTTCTCTGACTGAACTCTTGTTTCAAAACGGTTAATTTAACTGTTTGTTACAGTGTGCTATAAATGTGAGTGTATTATGCAGTATTTGCAGGAATATTTAGAAGTTTTTTAATGCTTTCTCTGACTGAACTCTTGTTTCAAAACGGTTAATTTAACACTTTGTTACAGTGTGTTATAAATGTGAGTGTATTATGCAGTATTTGCAGGAATATTTTGAAGTTTTTTAATGCTTTCTCTGACTGAACTCTTGTTTCAAAACGGTTAATTTAACTGCTTGTTACAGTGTGTTATAAATGTGAGTGTATTATGCAGCTGTGTCTGTCATATGTGCTTCATGTCTTGCTGACAGAGACAGTTTCCTGGTCACTGAACCTACTTTTTCTTTCTTTAATTTTATAGATGACTAAAGCAAAAAGCCAGGGTGAATGCCCCATTTGTGGGAAGGTGCTCGCATTTTTGGCAAAGCATCTAAGGGAACGCCATGCTATAGCCAATAAAAAGGAGAGGGCCATATTAAACAACTTGGCCACCGGCCGGCTGCCCCTGCCCCCAGGACCCTGCCCCATTCCAAATTGCATCCCATATCTACGCCATGTGGAAAGACACCTGGTGACCCACAAGGATTTGGGCATGCACAGGCTGCAAAAGGAGAGGCAGAATTTGAAAAAGAAGACGGCCATTGCCCTGCTCTCCGAACTGAGGGCCACTAACCCTGTACCCAATATGGTGAGCTCCCTGGACCTCGAAGACCCGGGAGAGGGGTCCTCCACCCAAACAGTTGATCCTTGCCAGAACCCGTCATGTGTTCTGGCAAAGCAGAGGGTCAACCAATTGAGCACAGAGGTGGAGAAGCTCAAGGAAATGGTTGCTGACCTCAATGTGAGTGAATGAAAAATACATAACAAATATACATTTTATATCCATATTCAATTTATTTGAATAACTCAATCCTTACATTGTCATTAATTTGCAGCCCTGTTTTCTCTTGCTGTTCGTTTTTCCCTCTGCAGAAGCAGTTGCTGGTTCCAAGGCAAATCGAGAATTCGCCTGACTCCGGCACCTCTTCTTCCTCTTCCGAGGAGTCGGAGTCGGAGTCGGAGTCGGAGGGGCCGGAGCAGCCGCAGGAGCCGGAGAAGCCGCAGGCAGCCTCTTCTTCTTCTGAGGAGGAGTCGGAGTCAGAGTCGGAGGGGCCGGAGCAGCAGCAGCAGGAGCCGGAGCAGCCGGAGCAGCGGCAGGAGCCGGAGCAGCCGCAGGAGCCGGAGAAGCCGCAGGCAGCCTCTTCTTCCTCTTCTGAGGAGTCAGAGTCAGAGTCGGAGGGGCCGGAGCAGCAGCAGGAGCCGGAGCAGCCGGAGCAGCGGCAGGAGCCGGAGCAGCAGCAGGAGCCGGAGCAGCCCAAGCAGCCGGAGATAAAGAAGCAGTCTATAAAAAGGAAGCTGCCTTTCACCCCCCACCCCCCCGCTGAGGTGAGAAGATAATTGATTAGTGTAATACAGTGCCACAATCATTTTTGCCGAAGGCCAAAGTATGTCACTTCATCCTGTCTTATTATTGTTTTTCTCTCTACCCAGGAAACCACAACCCTAGACGAGGCCCCGAAGAATAAGAGGGCCTCTTGTACACCTGCTGCTCCTCAGGCTGCAGAGGAGTCAGAGGAGACCCCTGACGTGGTGAGTGAGATGGCTCAGTTCATCAGTAGTTTTATAAAACTTTACCAAGTGTAGAACCAATGAGGCTGGTGTGGTCATGTAGTATTGGTGTTAACGATGTTTTGTTTTTATCCTTCTAGGACGAGGAGCAGCCGATGACCGAGGCCCTCAAGAAAGTGTACAAAGCCATTGCCCCCTACTTTAGGGCGAAAAGTAGGGGGTCCAAGCTGAAAGACATTGTTTTGGGAACCTCAATGGGTAAGAAAGAACACACAGTGTATTTGTGCAACTGCGTGGAGTGTGGAGTGTTTTCACGCTACATTCATCATCTTGTCTTGCATTTTTACAGACGCGTACTTGGACGAATATGCGGCCTTCGTGTTTTGCCCCGAAGGCACCGCGAAGATGCAAGAAAACGCAGTATCCAAGATCAGCCGGGCCAAAGTTTTTTTAAAATACCTGACGCTCGGCTGGTCGACAACACTGTACTGGAACTGGGAGTTTTTATTTAATATTCCCCTCCTGAAGTCGTAAGTAGTGAATTTTGAAATAAGTAACCTTACTGCCTTCTATCTACTTACTCTACAATGTTTTATTCAATTTACTGACTTGCTGACTTTACCTGCATGCTCTTTAACTTAATCGAGTTCTGTTCCGCATGACCTCACGTGTCTTTTGTAATTTCTTTCTTTCCACAGCTACCCTGCAATCCTTAGAAGAGTCGGCCTGGCCCCGACCACCGTCATACTGTACGTGGGCCAGGCCATCTCCTTCATGGAATACTTCAGGGCCACGCCCCCGAAACATTCACGGATCACCACTGGCCAGACGAAAGTGGTGATCCGTGAGCTTCAGAAATTGAATAAAGACTTGGGGAGGACGGTCCTTGGGCACCAGTCCCTTGTTAAGCAAAACAAGGGGTTAAAACTGGTGCCCAAGGAGGACCTCGCCAGGTGCCAGTGCCTGGCCAGGAAAAAGATTCCTTCCCTTCTCGGTGAGTCCACGACGCCTCTCCCTTTCTCACACACCTATTTTTGACAGTGCCATACAAGCTTTAAATCTCATTGTTCTCTTCTCTCTTTAACTCTCATTTCAGAGGACATCGAAAAGGCGCCTGCGAGGGACCCGAGGACCCGATACAGGTTCTTCGGGTACCTAGCGGCCTACCTCTCTTCCATCTACGGCCACAGGACCGGTGTCCTCACCCGGATGAGAGTGAGGGAGGTGAAGGAGGCCATTGGTAATCAGGAGACGGGCTACCTCATCAACGTAAGTATCATCATAATCTCTTTGGGTCTTTTTCTCCATTAAAAATAAGTAACAAATTAATCTCTTTATTTTGGGGATCTTTAATTGATATTTTTAACCTTGGTAAAACTATTGTCTTCACAGGTTTATACCATTGACTGACCTCTCTGCTTTCTGTCACACTTTGTCTTCTGCAGGTCATGGAACACAAGACGGTGAGGAAGTTTGGCACCGCACAAATATATTTGGAGGCCTCAGAGTACCAGTGGTTCAAGGACTGGATCCGTCTCCGCTCCAGGTGCGTACCCAAAAATGGGTATTTCTTTTCTTCCTTCGGCCGCGGAGAGGCAAAAGACATGGTGCGATATTTCCGACGCGCCTGGGCGGAGATGGGACTCAAGGGGTCCCCGTCCATCATGGACCTGAGGACCGCTGTGTCCACTTATGTGAGTATCAAAAACACTAAATCAATTCAATCAATCAATGCGTGTGTTTTTATACTGACGCAAGCCTCATTTTCTTTTCTGTAGAACTTTGAAACCAACGACGCGGAGGTGCGTCAAAACCTCTCCACCTTTATGTGCCACAGCGCAGACACACAGGAGAGGTTTTACGCCCTCCATAAGAACCTCGCCAGGGCCAAAGAAATGAGGGACCGTTTTGTCTGTCTGGCAGTTGCTGCTGAGGAAGCAACATCTGCTGCTGCCCCCACAACATCTGCCCCCACAACATCTGCTGCTGCCCCCACAACATCTGCCCCCACAACATCTGCTGCTGCCCCCACAACATCTTCCCCCACAACATCTGCTGCTGCCCCCACAACATCTGCCCCCACAACATCTGCTGCTGCCCCCACAACATCTGCTGCCCCCACATCTACCAAGAAAGAGGTGGAGGAGGAAATCAAAGTAAGTTGAAACCATGTGGTCGCTATCACACCATAATACACATTCACTCAGCTAATTGTGTTTCTGTTCTAATTGTGTTTCTGTTCTTCATTCTGAAGAAAACTCCAAAGAAGAGGGCAGCCGCCTTGACTAAACGCGCCAAGCAGGTGAAAATGAAGGTCGGGCTCTCACCAAAAAGAAAAGCTGTAATAGTTTTAAAACGAATTTAATGTGTGTGTGCGAGTGTGTGTGTGTGTGTGTGTGTGTTCATTTTGTTCATTTTATTTGTTGTTTAAATAATGTATAAAAATGTTCATAGTGTAGAGTTGTAGTTCATTGGTTTTTTTAATAAAATTGTTTGATTTATATTTAAAGAGTGTTTGTACGAGTTTTATTTGTTGTTTAAATAATGTGTGGAAATGTTCATTGTGTAGAGTTGTAGTTCATTGGTTTTTTAATAAAATTGTTTGATTGATATTTATAGAGTAACAAGTTATTTGATTATCCATTTCTGACTTAAGGTATTAATCTGAAAAGTATGGTAAAACGTAAGGGCCTCAAAAGGAACTTGGACTCATTTTGGGGAAGTTGGGGTGCCCCAAATGGAACCTGGAGCCCCAAAATGACTCCAGGTTCCATTTGGGGCCCCTCTAGTGCTCCAAAATGACTTTAAATCATTTGGGGCCCCTTATTGACCTTTGCATTTTGGGGCACTTTTTTCAGTCGAGAAAGTGCCCCAAAATGAAGAGGTCAATAAGGGGCACTTTTTCAGTCAAGAAAAGTGACTCAGGTGCCCCAAAATGACTCATTTTGAACTCTTCATTTTGGGGCACCTGGGGGGTCGGGGGAGTGTCTGGGGGCACTCGAGTAAGTTTTTGGCACTTGGGTCAAAATGGGGCACCTGAGTCATTTTGGGGCACCTGAGTCATTTTGGGCCACCTGGGGGGTCGGGGGGAGTGTCTGTGTGAGGGAAAGGACTGTTACAGATATTTCTCTTTGCTTTGCCTCTCTGTATATGCCAGCAGGGGATGGGATTTAATTGATGCCTGTTTTCTGAGGCCTTAACTCTAATAACTCATCCACGCTTTGAGGTAGGGGCCTGAAATTCACATACGGGCATCAGGGCGCCACGGGCGACCGCTATGCCAAGTTTCAGACCCGAGCGACATTCCTAAAGGCCAAAGGTCACTTAAGTGATGGGTTAACCCTAACCCTAACCCTGGGGAGCCATTTTCAGGAACGAAGAAAAACTGGTCAGTAGAACAGGAAAAAAACTGGAGAAATCTTCAGTGAAGATGTGAAACTCCTGGTAACCGCTGAGCTTCTCTGGAGAGTCTCAGAAGACAGTAACAGGTGGCCTCACCTTTTATGTCAATCTGAAAGTCCCGCCCCCACATTTCTGCATTAGCATTTACATACATGCCCACCTGAGAGGGGGTGGACTTGATACTCTGTGCTTAACTCTGAAAGTTTAAAATAAAGTTAAAGTGGTTATTTTTCTTCCTCTTATAGTTTGAAAATATAAACTTAGTTTGTCAAAGGTAGGATTCACAGGTGACTCACTTAAGCTGAGTGGTTACATCACATGTGTTGTTCCTCCCTGATTATGTGAGGGTGTCAACTCAAGTTAAAACTGGTTATTTCAGGTTATATTGTCATACACGCCAATCTGCAGGTTATGAATGTTATTAACAAAGTAACAAACAGCACTAACTTATTACATATAAGAATCACAATTAGTTAGTAAAGACTTGTTTTGCTGTATATCTGGCCATAGTTTTGACCTGACATAGGAGTGAACTGGAGTGGGGGATTGAATCATTTCATGTTCAATTCAATAGGGTCGTTAGCCAGACATAAAGCAAAACAAAAGAGGTGAACAGCAGTTCACAAAACATTCAGAGATGAATGACTCACATTCATATCAGCAAGGAGAGCTAACTGGCCACTTGGCTATGTGTTAATAACAAAGTAACAAACATGCTTTGTTTGTAAGGGTTAACCCTAAGCCACCCTAACTCAGTTCATCAGATTTGGTAACACATTCTACTGATTATAAAATCCCACATTAGAGTTTTGCATGGGCGGATTTAAAAATACATGTTAAGAGGTGTGGGGTAGACACAAAAACAATCATCGTACACACACACACACAACACAACACAACACAATACATGAATACACACACACACACACACACACACACACAGATACATAGATGTTAAACCCTGAGTTACACAGTAGCTAGTACTTTCAGTCCCCTCCAGCCTGCCCAACCCCTCCGCAATACACACCAATCTGCAAGGTATGAAAATGATTAACCCTTACCCACCCTAACTCCTCCTTTACCCAGACCGTAAGGGTCTCTGCTCGCCCACTGCCTGGATTTTAAGTCTTATTACCACCTTTGGACTACCAACAGGAGTAATAAAAAGGGCAGGATGCAGCAAGTCGGACTCAGTCCACTGAGATGTTAGTGAGAGATGTAAAAACTAATTCACTCTTGATTGCACAAAATGTATCAAAAGCTTCTCTGGGGGAACACGGTTAAATATATGTATGGTTGGGACAGCCTAAAAACCCTCACTTTCTCTAAAGCTGTTCTCTCTCTGTGTCTGTTGTTGTTTTTTATTGGTTTTAAGTCCTTGCTGCCATTGAAGGGAAAAAAGAAAGATAGTGAATTATGAAAAGCCCTTTCCTTCCCACCCCTTTTCCTCTTTGCACCACAGAATGCCACGCTTTCCGTTGCCATCTACAGTTCAATGTTACTTTTGACAAACTGTGAAAAGAGGCTTGTGATAGTTATATTCCCACATGGGGTTTTTCCTTTGTTTTGTTTTTGGTTGAGAAGGATTTACTTTTTATATGAAGGCTGTAGGTTTTTATTTATTTAATGTCTACAAATTTATTTATTTGAAAAAAAAAAACATTTTAAGAGGAACTATTTTTGTTCTCCTTGTGTCCTAAATGTTATTGTTCCTCACAAGGCTTTGTAAATAGCCCCCCCCCCCCCCCTAGTAATCGAGTCTTTTCAGCATATATCTTGATGCTCTCCAAATAAGGGAGGCTCAAGTTAAAATAAGCAGCTCCATGTTACAGCTTCCATTGAAAACTTGACTTAAATTATACCTGGGTTTCATACAAGACCATACACACAGAGACAGTTAACGTTTAAGCACTTCCACTTTATTGTTTGCTGTTTTTTACATTTTTATTACTCACATTACAGTTTTGAAAAGAAAAACTTAGCAAATTAGCTTAGAAACATTTGTACAGTGATCTTTGCTACTGGGGTGTTTTCAAGGCCCCTCGGTACCAGATCCCTGTCCTACACATGAGGAAAGGACCTCCAACCCCTGGAGGAACAACCGTTATTATAAACTCCAGTAACATACCAGGTCCCAGAAGAATATATTGCAAGGGAGCTCTTTGATACAGTGCAAGGAGAGGGACCAAGATCTTACAAACTCAGAGGCAAGCACTTCGACATTTGACCCCAGCCAATAAAATGAATAAGCCCCACCCACCCTCCACCATTCAACATTCCTGATGATGGAGAGTCAGTTACCCCTCAACCCTTTTTTATTCCGTTGAAATTATGTTGCTGCATTTGTGACTTTAAAGTTTCTTTTGCATTAACTTTTTTTTTATTATTATTCCTTAATGCTGTATTATTATTATTATTATTATATATTGAGACTCCTCACTGTTCACTCTGAGGCAGATTCCAGTGCCTCAGAGTGGCAACGAGGCAACAGTGGAGGCAAGATCAGAGAAAGCACAGGGAGAGTAAAAGGGCCATGGAGGAAATCTTGAATTTTACACCAGAGTCAATAGAATCCCCAGCAGAGCTTGAACCTAACCCTCCCAACATGGATGATGTTGTCAGTGTAGATACACCTAAGGCATCCTCCTCAACACCACAAAGAGAAGGATGCAGTAGATGGAGAAGAGAGAAAGCAAAGTTGCGCAGGAAAATGCAAAAAATGAAACGAGAAGTGGAAGCTGCCAAAAGAGAGTCTGAAAAGTTAAGAAAACGCATAGAAAGATTAAAGAAAATGAAGCCTGAAAAGCAAAAGGCGAAATCTAAAGGAGACAGATCAAGTCCAGTGGCCATTCAGAGAAAAGAAAGAGTTGTAGACTTCCTCTGTCGAGATGAGAACAGTCGCTTACTGCCAGGGAGAAAGGACACAGTCACAAAAAACAAAAACAAACAACAGAGACGTGTATGAGTTAAACCCCTCACTGAACTCCACCTGCAGTATAATTCTCAAGTGCAAAAGTGTCACAGGCTGTCTTACAGACAGTTTGTTCGATATTGTCCATTTTTTGTAACGCAGCCAAAATGATCAGACAGGAATACACGTGCGTGCTTAGACCATGAGAATGTCAAACTTTTGACAGAAAAACTGCACCAGAAAGGTCTCCTGAAAACTACCAGCATGTCTCAGCTGTTGTCTTCTATTGTATGCAGTCCAGACAACAAGACATGCATGTATCGAGTCTGCCGCCCCGAATGTTGTTATAATGAGGTTGAAATTCCAATACCACGGGCAGAAGAGACCATCACATGGCATCAGTGGATCAGAAAATCTGTGTCAGAGGGGCCACAAACATACATGAATTTTGTAAAAGAAACACAAAGTGGAACATGTGCTGAACTGTTGAACTTTTTTAATCAGAAGCTTGACAGCCTAGCCAAACACCACTATAACTGGTTGCACCAAGCCAAAGAGTGCAGTGCTTTAAAAGAAAGCCTAAGAGAAGATGAAATTGTCCTCCATGTGGACTTTTCAGAGAATTTCTCCTGCAAACTTAACAGTGAGGTGCAGGCTTTTCATTTTGGAGGGAGTCGGAAGCAGGCCACAGTCCACACACGTATGGCTTATACAGCAGCAGGCTCACAGTCCTATGCGACCATCTCTGCATCCCTTCGCCATGATGAGAGAGCTGTGTGGGCCCACTTGGAGACAGTGCTGAGGGATGTGATGAAGAATTGCCATCCCTCTCCAACAATTGTCCATGTGATGAGCGACGGTCCAGTCACCCAATACCGAAATAAAAAGAATTTTTATTTGCTCAGCACCATTCCCTTCCTCTCAGGCTTCCGGCAGGTGACGTGGAACTTCTCGGAGAAGTCCCATGGAAAAGGCGCCCCCGATGGAGTTGGCGGTGCAGTGAAGCTCACTGCTGACTCTGCTGTCCAAAGGGGTGAAGATGTCCAGACCCCAGAAGATTTTTACAACCTCTTAACAGAGAAGAAATCTGATGTCAAGTTCTTCTGGGTGACTGAAGAGGACATCAGAAGATTTGATGAAGCGGTCCCTGAGGTTGTGCCTCCTGTAAAGGGAACTTTGGCGATGCACCAAGTAATCTCCACCGAACCAGGGAAAGTCATGCACAGAGAGATCTCCTGCTTCTGTAGCAGACCACATATCTGCCAGTGCCACAATCCCATAATGGTAAACCTCCAAACAGCCAGTGTCCAGACCAGTGCTCATTCCAGTGCCCATGAGTTCGCCCATGAGAGCACCAGCGCCCGTGAGAGCAGTGATCTAAATGGGAAGTTTATCATGGTGAATTACGAAGGTCAGCCATTTGTGGGGCAGGTCCTTCAAATAGTGGGGGAAGAGATTGGGGTTAGCTGCATGCAGCAACTGGGAGGAAAAAATGCATTCACTTGGCCCGAACGTGCTGACATCATTTTTTTCTACGCAGCTGAAGTCCTCAAAGTGATTGCAGAGCCAGAGCCTCTCAATTCACGGCACACGCGTCTAATGCATTCTGACTGGGAATACTTCAATACACAAAACTGAGCTCAGATATTGTCTACTAATGTGGACCCAACAACTCAGAAAATGTTCCGGTTTTGTTAAATGATACTTCATTGTTGCCATTCAGAATAGTGTTATAGTTAGTGTTGTATCGAATGTAATCTTATGTGAAGTGTTGCTGATGGGTTAGGGTTAGGTTCAAGTCTATATTTAAGAACACTTAAATAGAGACACATGTTACTATTTGAAATGAAAATGCATTTTTTTTGTCATAACTAATGTTGTCAGGTGGTACAACCAATATTCGTCAGGTGGTGCAACCAATTTAAATAAAATAAAAAAGATTTAATTAAAAAAGAATATTAGGAATGTATATATATATTTATAAATATTTGGTTGCGCCACCTGACATTTTTCTTGTTGTAAAGTTAAAAAAAACTGTTAAAAAATGAGTTAAAACAGTTAGAAAAATGATTCAATAAATGAAACTTGTTTAAACACATTGTTCTGGACTCAAATATATGCTTTACATCTATATTGAAAATACTTAGAAGCTGTTTTTGTCATTGACCCAATTGCATAATAGGAAATCATTATATATTATCAAAACCTGTTAAATGATTTAGTGTCAAACAACTTCATATTTATTTTTATGAACTTGCTTGAATATTTATAATGCTAAAATGAGGTGAAAGCATAAGATTCTTCTTTTTTCTTTGGAAGCATTACGGTAATGAATTTATGACTCCAACATCAGGTAAAAAACATAAAAAATACTATTTTGGTAACCAACAATGAACTGTGCCACATAATAGATACAATGATTGTTCAAATAAAAGTGAATTATTTCTAGTTTTCACGAGTATGGCCCTAAAATCTTCTAAGACATACCAAAGCTGAATCGTTTTCAACTGTGTCTGGTAGCCTACAGCAGTGGTTCTCAAAGTGGGGCCCGGGGACCCCCGGGGGTCCCCAGGCCATTGCCAGGGGGTCCTTGAAACAGTTTGCTACAGGTCAAGTTAGGCCAAAATGCAATGAAATGATTCTGTTTGAAACTATTGAGGTATCAACATAACATGTTCTGGTAATAATAATAATTAATAATAATACAGATATTAAGCCTATATGATGATTGTGTTGTGATTAAGAGGGGGTCCTTGCTAAATATTTTGCGCCATTAGGGGTCCCCGAACCCATTAAGTTTGAGAACCCCTGGCCTACAGCACAATGCTGTCGCCACATGGGCACATTTGGAGCCAGTCTTGGAACACATTCGATCAAGCCATCCCCAGCCATCAAAAATATCCATTTCCTATCGGATGGACCAACGTCTCAGTATCGTAATAAATGTGCATTCTACCTAGCGTCCACGGTGCCTTCTATGAAAGGCTTTAAGAATGTGACATGGAACTTCACAGAGGCCTCTCATGGGAAGGGAGCTCCTGACGGAGTAGGAGGTGCTATTAAAAAGCTTGCCGATCGTTTGGTGGCCTATGGCACAGACATCCCAAATGCTGCTGCTTTGTTGGAAAATATATCAAAGCAATAATCAGTGAGGCTTTTTGAGGTGACAGAGGAGAACATTACACAATGTGGGGAAGTGGTTCCTCCATCCCTTAAATCAGTCCCAGGGACTATGAAAATTCATCAGGGGTGAGCACCCTGTTCCTACACGTGCACCTAAACAAATTCACATTCACTTATCATTCTGCTGTTTTCAGTTTGGTGCTTTTCCCTTTTTTCCCCAACATTTTTTGTAAATTTGCATTATTTATTTCAGTGCAAATTATATAGATAAGAGCGTCTATTTTAGTGTTTTTGCAAATAAAACTGAACTTAACTAATGTCTCCACAGGTTATTGCTACTGAGCCAGGGAGATCAGGTTTGGAGAGGTCTCGTGCTTCTGTAGCCACTCTTGTGACTGCTTCTCCCCAAAGGAGTTTGTTTTCACCCACAGGGATTCAGAGGAGTCTGAAGAGACCATCAAAGTAGGAACATGGTCCTTGTGGACTACGACGGAGACCTCTATCCTGGCACTGTAACACAGGTAGGTTTAGGACTCAGAGTTGAAAGCAGAGAAGTCAAGTGTGTAAATATTGAATACAGATTGTCAACATGTAATAACAAAGGTGTAGGTCATAATCACGTAATAATAGTCAAAACAAAAACTGTTGGACAAGTTGTTAAACTTTTGGTTTTGTGGTTTCATATTTCTTAATTAAAAATGTGTTACGGTAATGAATTTATTTCCTCAAAGTGAGACTAAAAATGTCTGAAAATACCAAAAAAATGTGCATATAGGTTTTAATTTCACATTGAAAATTAAAATTAGATCCTATTTTATAAAAACGCTGCGTTTGTGTGTGTAAACAATGGTTTGGGATTTTTGCTATGAGTTGTACCATGTTTATGAGAATCACCCTATTACTGGGGTCTTTTCAGGGCCCCTCTGTAGCCGATCCCTACACAGGGGTAAAAATTCTGAGTTAGGCACTTCGACATTGACCCCGGCCCTTATGGGGTCCCGTGGTTGGGTTAACAAATTAACTAACTGATCAGTCAGTCTGGATGATGCTGCTCCTAAATTCTGTCACTCCACCTAAACACCCTAACAGTGGACACAATTCTACAAGAGAAATTAACCACGCCTTTTCCCGAAGCCGGCAGTGACACCAGACGTTAGCGACAACGAGCTGAACCATTACCCATACATCACTAAGCAAGAGCGACATAATGATGATTCCTCAATGTTCTTTGTATATATATACAAATCACAATTGGACAACAACGACACAGATTCATCTTAGGACTTCGACATTTGACCCTGGCCCTTAAGGGTCCCATGAATTTCTCATTCATAATCATTCTCAGTTGATTGATTCATGTAGCCCTCTTACCCCCATGATGCACACTACCCCCCCCCCCCCCCACACACACACACACAGACAAGGAGAGCTACGAGCTCCACTCTTTCCAGATTAATCAGGACGAAGAGAGTAGGATAGACTGATTTTACCGAGGAAAAGCTTTCCCATCCCACATTCATTATAAACTCTGAGGCAAGCACTTCGTCATTTGACCCTGGCCCTTAAGGGTCCCTCCAGATTAATCAGGATGAAGAGAGTAGGATAGACTGATTTTACCGAGGAAAAGCTTTCCCATCCCACATTCATTATAAACTCTGAGGCAAGCACTTCGTCATTTGACCCCGGGCCTTATCGGTCCCGGTGTTATCCTTGTATCCTGAATGTTATTTTTCCTCACAAGGCTTTGTAAATAGTTCCATTTCATGTTTTTTTAATTAGTTAACTTTTCTTATCTATGGTATTGAATTTCCCCCACATGAATGAAGTTATGTATTTCATGTAAATGTTGTCTGTATATTTGTTTTATATTGATTACTCTTATAGTTTTGAAAACTTAATTTATCAAAAGGCAGTAATAAGTTATTTCTTCTGTACTAAATGAGCTTAGTAACATTTGTACAGTGATCTTTGCATGTTGTCTTCTCCACAGCAGTATCCTCAGAGTCAGTAAAGCATCTGAGTACTTCTTCCACCTCTGATTTTGGCTTTTACAAACATGATAAGATGTCAAGAGGCTGTCCTTAACTTTTGAAATCATTGCCTGTGTGTCATCTTGGCAGTGACCATTGCTGCTCTGGTTGACTCTGAATGGCTGCACCGTGTGAAGTACATGTCAAACCACTGTTGGCAGAGGAAGAATAGGAATAAAGATTAATTTCTGCTTTTGAACAGGTTCTGACAGATTCTCACAGGAGATCTGATGAACTTACCAACTCCACTGCTGACAGAAGTGTTGTCAGACTCTCTCTCACCAGTCTCAGTGGGGGGCTGTGTGGTTGTTGCTGTAACGTTGGCGTTAAGCAGTGGTGGAGGGATACCAGTCACCGCCATGTGTCAGCTCTGCAGCTCCTCAATCAGCCTTTCAATTAAAGAAAAACATCATTT